>NC_053022.1:180414309-180561071 GCF_003073215.2 Triticum urartu | reverse complement strand
ATTGCATACCAAAGATGATAATACCTAGATTTATTCTTGTTTTATGCCTAGCTAGAGGCGTTAAACGATAGCGCTTATTGGGAGGCAACCCAATTTTATTTTTGTTTATTGTTTTTGTTCCTGTTTAGTAATAAATAAATCATCTATGTACTGCTATTATTGTGTTTTTTGTGTTTTAATTAGTGTTTGTGCCAAGTAAAGCCTTTAGGATCTTCTTGGGTGATTGCTGTTTGACCTTGCTGAAAAAATAGAAAGTATATGCTTACGAGAATAATTTACATTTTAACCAGAGAGCGATAAAATACCAATTCTAACTGCAGTAGATCAATATAAAAACTACCCAGGTCGTCCTAATTTCGTAGAATTTTTGGAGTTACAGAAGTATTCGAAACCTACAGATTGCTACATACTATTCAGTTTTTGACAGATTTTGTTTTTTGTGTGTTGTTTGCTTATTTTGATGAATCTATGGCTAGTATCGGGGGGTATGAACCATAGAGAAGTTGGAATACAGTAGGTTTAACACCGATATAAATAAAGAATGAGTTCATTACATTACCTTAAGTGGTGATTTGTTTTCTTATACTAACGGAGCTCATGAGATTTTCTATTGAGTTTTGTGTTGTGAAGTTTTCATGTTTTGGGTAAAGATTGGATGGGTTTTGGAATAATGAGTGGCAAGAGCCTAAGCTTGGGGATGCCCAAGGCACCCCAAGGTAAAATCCAAGGACAACTAAAATCCTAAGCTTGGGGATGCCCCGGAAGGCATCCCCTCTTTCGTCTTCGTCCATCGGTAACTTTACTGGAGGCTATATTTTTATTCACCACATGATATGTGTTTTGCTTGGAGCGTCTTGTATGATTTGAGTATTTAATTTTTAGTTTACACCAATCATCCTTGCTGTACACATCTTTCGGAGAGACACACATGAATCATAATTTATTAGAATACTCTTTGTGCTTCACTTATATCTTTTGAGCTAGATAATTTTGCTCTAGCGCTTCACTTATATCTTTTAGAGTATGGTGGTGGTTTATTTTATAGAAATTATTGATCTCTCATGCTTCACTTATATTATTTTGAGAGTCCTTTAGAACAGCATAGTAATTTGCGTTGGCTATAAAATTAGTCCTAATATGATAGGCATCCAAGATGGGTATAAAAAAACTTTTGTATAGAGTGCATGGAATACTATGAGAAGTTTGATACTTGATGATTGTTTTGAGATATGAAGATGGTAATATTAGAGCCATGATAGTTGAGTAGTTGTGAATTTGAGAAGTACTTGTGTTAGAGTTTGCAAGTCCCGTAGCATGCACGTATAGTGAACGTTGTATGACAAATTTAAATCATGAGGTGTTTCTTTGATTGTACTCCTTATGAGTGGCGGTCGGGGACGAGCGATGGTCTTTTCCTACCAATCTATCCCCCTAGGAGCATGCGTGTAATGCTTGGTTTTTGATGACTTGTAAATTTTTGCAATAAGTATGTGAGTTCTTTCTGACTAATGTTGAGTCCATGGATTATACGCACTCTCACCTTCCCATCATTGCTAGCCTCTTCGGTACCGTGCATTGCCCTTTCTCACCTTGAGAGTTGGTGCAAACTTCACCGGTACATCCAACCCTTGTGATATGATACACTCTATCACACATAACCTCCTTATATCTTCCTCAAAACAGCCACCATACCTACCTGTTATGGCATTTCCATAGCCATTCCGAGATATATTGCCATGCAACTTTTTCCACCATTACGTTTATTATGACACGCTTCATCATTGTCATATTGCCATGCATGATCATGCAGTTGACATCGTATTTGTGGCAAAGCCACCATGCATAATCTCATGCATGTCACTCTTGATTCATTGCCCATCCCGGTACACCGTCGGAGGCATTCATATAGGGTCATACTTTGTTCTAGTATCGAGTTGTAATCTTTGAGTTGTAAATAAATAGAAGTGTGATGATCATCATTAATAGAGCAGTCTCCCAAAAAGTTAAAGAAAAAAAGAAAGGACAATAAAAAAGAAAGGCCAAATAAAAATTATTTATAAAAGGGACAATGCTACTATCTTTTTTTCCCACACTTGTGCTTCAAAGTAGCACCATGATCTTCATTATAGAGAGTCTCTTATATTGTCACTTTCATATACTAGTGGGAATTTTTCATTGTAGAACTTGGCTTGTATATTCCAACAATGGGCTTCCTCAAATGCCCTAGGTCTTCGTGAGAAAGCAAGTTGGATGCACACCCACTTAGTTCCTTTTGTTGAGCTTTCATACATTTATAGCTCTAGTGCATCCGTTGCATGGCAATCCCTACTCCTCGCATTGACATCAATTGATGGGCATCTCCATAGCCCGTTGATTAGCCTCATCAATGTGAGACTTTCTTCCTTTTTGTCTTCTCCACACAACCCCCATCATTATATTCTATTCCACCCATAGTGTTGTGTACATGGCTCTCGCTCATGTATTGCGTGAAAGTTGAAAAAAGTTTGAGATTACTAAAGTATGAAACAATCGCTTGGCTTGTCATGGGGGTTGTGCATGATGATAACATTGTTGTGTGACAAAAATGAAGCATAGCCAAACTATATGATTTTGTAGGGATAAGCTTTCTTTGGCCATGTTATTTTGAGAAGACATAATTGCTTAGTTAGTATTCTTGAAGTATTATGATTTTTATGTCAATATTAAACTTTTGTCTTGAATCTTTCGGATCTGAACATTCATGCCACAATAAAAAAAATTACATTGAAAATTATGTTAGGTAGCATTCCACATCAAAAATTCTGTTTTTATCATATACCTACTCGAGGACGAGCAGGAATTAAGCTTGGGGATGCTTGATACGTCTCCAACGTATCTATAATTTTTTATTGTTCCATGCTATTATATTATTTGTTTTGGATGTTTAATGGGCTTTACCATGCACTTTTATATTATTTTTGGGACTAACCTATTAACCATGGGCCCAGTGCAAATTGCTATTTTTTTTACCTATTTCAGTGTTTCACTGAAAAGGAATATTAAACGGAATAAAACCTTCGCAAGGATCGTTTTTGGAACAAACGCAATCGAGGAGACTTGGAGTGGAAATCAAGGAAGCAGCGAGGAAGCCACGAGGCATGAGGGCGCGCCCTAGGGGAGTGGGTGCGCCCCCACCCTCGTTGGCCCCTCGCAGCTCCACCGACCTACTTCTTTCACCTATATATACTCTCATACCCTGAAACCTTCGGGGAGAGCCACGAAACACCTTTTCCACCGCCGCCACCTTCTATACCCGTGAGATCCCATCGTGGGGCCTTTTCCGGCGCTCCTCCGGAGGGGGATTCGATCATGGAGGGCTTCTACATCAACACCATAGCCTCTCCGATGATGTGTGAGTAGTTTACCACAGACCTTTGGGTCCATACTTATTAGCTAGATGGTTTCTTCTCTCTCTTTGGATCTCAATACAAAGTTCTCCTCAATCTTCTTGGAGATCTATTTGATGTAACTCTTTTTGTGGTGTGTTTGCCGAGATCCGATGAATTGTGGGTTTGTGAACTTGATTATCTATGAATATTATTTGATTCTTCTCTGAATTCTTATATACATGATTTGATATCTTTGCAAGTCTCTTCGAATTATCGGTTTGGTTTGGCAGCAGGGGCAGCAAGGCACGTATTGTATTGTTGCCATCGAGGATAAAACGATGGGGTTTATATCATATTGCTTGAGTTTATCCCTCTACATCATGTCATCTTGCCTAATGCTTTACTCCGTTCTTATGAACTTAATACTCTAGATGCATGCTAGATAGCGGTCGATCTGTGGAGTAATAGTAGTAGATGCGTAATCATTTCGGTCTACTTGTCATAAACGTGATGCCTATATTCATGGTCATTGCCTTAGATGTCATCATAACTATGCGCTTTTCTAACAATTGTTCGGCAGTAATTTGTTCACCCATTGTAATTCATGCTATCTTGAGAGAAGCCACTAGTGAAACCTGTGGTCCCCGGGTCTACTTTATATCATATAAGTTTCCAATCTACAATTTTAGTTTATTATTTATTTTCCTATCTTTATTTTCCATTCTATACCATAAAAATACCAAAAATATTTATCTTATTATCTCTATCAGATCTCACTTTCATAAGTGACCGTAAAAGGATTGACAACCCCTTTATCGCGTTGGTTGTGAGGTTCTTGTTTGTTTGTGCAGGTACTAGGCGACTTGCGTGTAGTCTCCTACTGGATTGATACCTTGGTTCTCAAAAACTGAGGGAAATACTTACGCCACTTTTCTGCATCACCCTTTCCTCTTCAAGGGAAAACCAACGCATGCTCAAGAGGTAGCAAGGAGACCGTGAATAAAACCCTTGAAAGCGAGAGGCAGCTACGGAAGGATGACGCCGCTGCCCACAAGGACTATGTGGGCAGCGTAAATCTCTGGATCGGCCGTCTCATCGACGTTGCAGAAAAGCTCACCACGCAGCTAGCCGTCATGGGCATGTCGGACGACAGGTTCTCCCAGGAGGCGAACACAAGCCCCAATGCTAGGCTGACCATGTTCTTCGAGTGCGTCCTCGACGCCCTGGAGCAGCTTCGCTCCAATCGAGCGACCTATCTGGCCAATGAGTCCTGGAGGCTTTGCTTGGGTGCCCTGACCAAGGTGCTCACCAAGGTGGCATTCTGGAACCCCAGCGTCGACTTCACCAACGCGCTTGAGAGCTTGCCGGAGGATGCAGACCTCACTGTGCTCGAAGAGCGCATCAAGCCCATCATCAGCTGCGTTGACGAAGTCAAGAGGGTGGAGGGACAGTGCCGGGACCAGCCACCCCATTCCCCATTGCCGCTGCGAGTTCATGACAAAGACAATTGTATCTTAAGTTAGAACCGCGGCAACCATTGATGTAGTATAAGTTTGTAGTATTTTGAAATAGTGTGTGCTATCTTCATGTTTGATCTTTCTTTGTATGTACACACCCTACGCTTAGTTGGATAGGTTTGCCGGCGCGTAAACCCGTGCTGTGGCGCTTTGAGGAATGGATCCTTAGTAGCCTACCGGGGGGCGCATGCTGCCGGGCAAGCCACCTTGCCATTCTCGGCGCAGCCGCTCGAACTGTTGAGTGGACTCGAAATAGAACAAGGGTGTTGCCAATAGCGGACGGGTTCCCTTGCATGTAGGTTTTCCATACAAGGAGCAAGATATTTCGAGGAAGATAACCTTATGTAAAAAAGGAAATTGCTCAAGGTTTTGGGTGACTTAGCTCTCCGTCGCCACGCGAATGGTTGTTGCAGCTGCAAATGACACCGCTCACCTGGCTGATGGCGCCAGAGCGATGGAGATGACTTTGACCTCCTCCGTCGTTAGCGTCTGCCCTGTCGCCTGCCCGCACTGGTGCGGACAGACCGGCTCCAGATGAGCCGAACACTGGGGCCTTCTTCTTCGAAGTTAGGTGATGAAGAATTCAATGCGCTAACTTTCAGACCAGATCTTCACAGCTTTAGCGTCCCCTACCTGGCGCGCCAAAGATGTCGGGGGAAACGACACCTATGGGATCCTGGGGAACCCCTTTCTATGATTGGTAGGGCGCGGGGCTACGCAAAGAGCAGGTCTGAAAGATCAGCGTGGGGTTTTTTTACCCAGGTTCGGCCACAAACGATGCGTAAAACCCTAGTCCTGCTTGTTTGTGTATATTTGGTGTTCTTGAGTTCTTGAACTAGCTGCGGTGCATGCCTAGTCCAAAAAAGTCTGAATCCTTCCACAGTACACCTCGGGCCTCCTTTTATATGTCAAAGGGGTCGCCACAGTGGCACACAGGAGGTGGAAAGTATCTAAAGTGTAGAAGTTTATCACCTGGCACTGTAGGACAAATGCATTTAATGCGCTGCCGACGTGCCCTCTTGCTTTATCAGGGACGTCAATGAAGCTCGTCCTATCCGTCGCTGCCTCGTCTGGCTTCAATGCGCGTCCAAGCTGACGAGGCATGCAGCGCCATGCTCGCTGGCTATTGTGCTGATGCGGTGACAGGGTCTTCACGAAGATCTGCATACCACCACGTAGGTGCTTGCCTAGTTGGCCTAGAAGTTGCATGCTGCCACGCAGGCGCTTGCCTAGTTGGCGGGTTGGTTGCTGCATTGGCACGGCCGTGGGGCAGCGAAATGTTGGTGGGTGCGGGCCTAGCCGTGGCCCCGCCAATGCCCCCGACAAGGGTCTTGCCGGGGCTTCGTGGCCATCCCCGGCAAGGATCTTGCCGGGGGTCTTCATTTGTCCCCGGCAGGCCCTAGTAAGGATCTTGCCAGGGGTATTCGTCTTCTGGTTCTCATCTAGGCTTGCAGGCTTTTGGTCTTCACAAAGACTGCATGCCCCCACGCAGGCACCCCGAGCCTTGATCTTGATGTTGTCGGTGGTGTCAAAACTCTCAGGCTCACGGGCAGCGGCCTTGCTATTATTGGGCAAGTCGCCCGGCAAGGCTCTTGCCGGGGCTACATAGGCCGCCCCGGCAAGGGCCTTGCTGGGGGAAGTCTACCTTGTCCTTTTGCTCCCCGTGCCTTTGGCTTGAGTACTACCTTGGCAGTCTCGTATCTTTTCTTCCTCTGCCCCGCCAAGCATGGCCGCAGGTGTGGCTACGGCTGCCCGTGCACAAGTAAAGGGGTACAGAAAGGCCCCTACTTTTGTACACCGACATCCATGAACTTAATACACTAGATGCATGCTGGATAGCGGTCGATGTGTGGAGTAATAGTAGTAGATGCAGGCAGGAGTCGGTCTACTAATCTTGGACGTGATGCCTATATAATGATCATTGCCTGGATATCGTCATGATTATTTGAAGTTCTATAAATTGCCCAACAGTAATTCGTTTACCCACCGTTCGCTATTTTTCTCGAGAGAAGCCACTAGTGAAATCTACGGCCCTTGGGTCTCTTTCTCATATTATTTGCCTTTGTGATCTATTTTCCTTTGCTTTTATTTTCAGATCTATTAGACCAAAAATACTAAAATACCTTTTTGTAATTTATTCTTATTTATTTTATTGGCGTTCGATCTATCTATCTACTACAATTTATTCACGCCCGTTTGCCAATTTCTGGCGCCGTTAACCAAAAGGGATTGACAACCCCTTTAATACGTCGGGTTGCGGGTATTTGTTATTTGTTTGCAGGTGATGTTTATGTATTGTTGCTTGGTTCTCCTACTAGTTCGATAACCTTGGTTTCATCACTAAGGGAAATACCTACCGTCGTTGTGCTGCATTGCTACCTCTTGAGCACTGCGTTGGTTTTCCCTTGAAGCACTACAAAAAAAATACACTTCCGTGATGATATGTGTTTGTCACAGTAGGTCGCGTTTTTTGTCATGCATGTACATCCATGACGATTTTATGACAGAATCAAGATAGTCATACCTGTGTTGTCGTAGAAGTGTTCCATGACATTACCAAAATTATCATCATAGAAGTGTCCACTTCCATGACGATAAATCACGCGTCACAGAAGTGCTTTCGTCAAGGGTGACTGACATGTGGCATCCACTGTAATGGAACGCCGTTAAGCTATCGGGTCAGATTTTGGATCCGATAAAACCCGTTAACAGCCCTGACCAATGGGAAATTTCCACATGTAAAATTCTGATTGGCCGAAGGGAACACCTGTCATCTCGTCAGTGGGCCAGATGTCGCCCGTCCATTGGAGGAGACATGCCTATGATACGTCAACACATGGCTAGGCCAAACAGAGGCCCATATAGGTTAAAAAGGCCGGCCCAGTTAAAGGCCCGTAGAACTTAATCAGGTACTAGTGGGCCAGCCCAATAACGGCCTGCTTAATAAAGGCCCATTTACGGCCCGAAGCTAGATCTGGCCCGTTAATTGTTCGCCCAATATTTGGGCCCATTTACGGCCCGAAGCCAGATCTGGCCCGTTAATTGTTCGCCCAATATTTGGGCCCATTTGCGGCCCGAAGCCAGATCTGGCCTGTTAATTGTTTGCCGAATATTTGGGCCCAACTACAGCCCAATGACTTTCAGCCTGTTAAAGGCCTGATGTAGACATGGGCCCATTTCAGCCCGGTGTGACTTTCGGCCTGGGAATGGCCCGTGCTGCCCATGGGCCATATATGGTCTGACGGGACATCGGCCCACTAACGGCCCGTGCTAAAGGTGGCAACAGTTAAGCCCAACGTGACTTTGGGCCTGTTAAAGGCCTGTCGCGTAATTCGGCCCGTTGATGCCTATGCTAAGCTTTCGGCCTCTTAAAGGCCCATGATATCAGTGGGCCAACTAAGGCCCGAGATATGTTTCGGCCTGGTAACGGCCCGGTCTACATTTCGGCCTGCTGAAGGCCCATCGATGACTAGTGAAAATTGAGGCCCAACATGCATTTTGGCCTGCTAAAGGCCCGTGGTTTCATCTCGGCCGTAACAGGCCAGTACAATATTCAGCCTGTTAATGGCCCAATGCTACCTGGGCCAAACTAAGTGCTGGGTCGACAAAAGGCGCAACTAAAATATAGGTCGGTGTAAGCTTGGGCCTGGCGCAATGTGTGAAGGCCCCAATCATTCGGGCCCAAGAAAGACGTAGGCCGGCCCAATTTAGGCCCGCTAAAAACCTGGCCCGTTAGAGTCGAATGTTTCGGTCCGATCGACTACATCTGATTTTTTTTCAGATAGCGAATGATGGCGGTAACTAGTAGGAATTAAGAACAAACCTACTCTGTACAATAAAGAAATTACGGCATAGTAACTAAGAATAAACCTACACTATACAATAAAGGATTTAAGGTATATTACATCCACTGTGCATCGAAGTTCGCCACCAGTGATCATAAAGCGCAACGAAGAAGCAGATTACAAAAACTGGGCACCATTGCAGCGTAACAAAATAATACTAAACCGAGACCACTTCCAAGACAGTCCAAGAAAGGTTAGCCATGCAGGGGAACTGCTGCGCAAGCTGCTGAGCAAGGCTGTGAGACCGGCCTAGCATGTCGGTCATAGCTTCCAGGTGTAGCTTTTTAGCGATGAGGTTCTCATTGGTGTTCTCCGCAATCTTTCTTAGAGATAGGACTTCAAGTCGAAGTTGAGTTGCAGAATGCCTTTCTGCTAGAACTTGGGACTAAAGAAGTCGAACTGATTCAGACAACGAATTCTGTGAGCTTGTCTGACTGTTAGTCTCAAGTAACTTGAACACTGCATCAAGACAAAACTTTGGGGTTGTCTCGCTATCTTCAAGATGTTTTGCCTTCTTTGCTGCAATATATGTTGGGTTTATCTCACATCCTTCAGCAGACTTGTGCATGCCATCAGGCATATCACCCTGAAACAAAGCAGAGAGATGAGAGGTTTTGCACGTGTATAAACAAAGATGATAACTGTTCTGTCAATTCTATCCAATTTCAAATTAGAAAATAAAGAGTAAGTTCAAAATATCAATAGCATAATTTGGCATTGTTCATAATGCGGGGAGCTTCACCACACTACTGGATTACCATGTCAACATAACAAGCATAGATGAAGGGCAAAGAAAATCATTATATCTATTTTGGATAATGTGCATGGCATGTTGTTCATATCATCAGCCACATCAGTAAGATAAAACAGGAGATGACAAGGTGCAAACATGGGCCGCTTCACCACACACTGGATTATAGATCCACAAAAACAAGCATACATATAGGGAGTATTAAGTAATGTGCATGGTATGAATAAGGAATTTGGTTTTACAAGTAAAACTTAGAACTTACGGTTCTTACGAACATGCATTTTGGTAGAAACAGCAAACTAAACAGCAGTAAACGATAGGGAGTATGAGAAAATTAAACATCAGTTGAGGATAAATGCTTTAGAAGGACTGACTTACATTAACAGTTAACACCGACTTTATAATGCCCTTCTCCATGTCAAGGGAAGGATAACTCAAGAATTTCAGCACAGAATCTTCTTCATAAGCATTGCCTGTACTCTAGATTTTGTAGAGAGTAATTATAGATATGATAATACTGGAAGGGATAGAGGATAATGAAGATAAGATGCAGATTGATGCTACATAATCAACTACCAATCCCTGGAAGTGCAAGCGTTACAGGACAAAATGTACTGACAAGAGCAATGGGCTACACTTCTGCACTGGCATTGTCTGTGTATTCTACTTGTTGGTAAGATTAAATATAGATATGATCTTTTTTAGTAAATGGTGGGCGAGGGAGATAAGATGCAGAATGCTACAAAATGAACCAATCCCTCTTCCCATAATACAAGAGTGTTTTGAACACCGGTGTACTGTACAAAACGTTCTTATATTATGGGATGGAGGGAGTAGCTGTTAATGTAAGTACAGTGATAGACCACATTCAGTCCTTACAAGAGGACTGCAGAGCTAAACCTCTTCAAAAGCATTGGGTTGATTCTAAATTTATGTAAGAGTCCATACAAATCTTATAATGTCCACCAAATGGATGATTACGAGGCTAACATGTGAAGTGATGCTACATAATCGAACAGCTATGAAAGTAAGTATGGTCATACAGGGCAAGAGGTACTCACAAGAGCAATGCAGTGTGCAGTATAGTTGCGAGATTCTGTGGTCCCTTGAGAATGAATGTTCTTCTGCTAACAGTTTTCATACAAGTGAGACATTAAGGCAAATGCAGAAATGTAGTTCAAATTGTGATGTGATATCATAGATAGTACCTTATGCTGCAGCTGAGACCAATGTGTAACAAGATTATTTCAGTCACCGTCAGATAAATGTAGCACCGGAGACTTTACAGAAATTTCGTTCAGAGGCTTGCCATCAAAGTGCGCTTGCCTCAGGTAGGAACGATACTTCATCGATGAGTGCTTCAAAAGTGCAACCAACCCTTGCTCATCATCACAATCTAGTTTTCTCCTCGCCTATTTAAAAGAATGAAATCTTGTGTCTTCTATCAGCAGAAACATATGCAGTAATGACCATGAATAACATTAGTACATTACTTAGGCGTAAGTTGCGGAGGAAGACTGGAAATTGTTCTGTGTCTGCGGTATAATATTTCCATGAAGGAAAGATGCGCACAAAGTTCCTGACAACAACATAAGCTTCGTCTTCTAAACTAGGAAGAAATGGAACATGGGTCCTATTTGCTGCAATTGGGGCTCTCTCTGGTTCGAAAAGGGATTTGGAAACTGGATTTGGTGTACTCTTTGCTGGAATGGGGTTTTTGCGTCGTACAGCTGGTGCTATGTCAACTGGCATAATCATACTGGTTGCTGCAGTTGGGGTCTGCTTAGTTGGGGCATCAGAAATGACCAGTGTAGTAGGGCTAGAGTCTTCTAGAGTTGGGGTATTTTGTTGGTCAGGTGATATTGCAACTACACCTAATGGGCTATTTGATTTATCAGGTGCCACTACCTTTTCCAAATACTTTGCTTGTGCTCGTCCACGATCAGCAATCGCCCTCTTCCTTTTGAACGTCTCATACACAAGAACATCATTTGAATGGATAAATATGGTATAATGACAGATGGAATATGTACTGAAAATGGATAGGCAGGGCGTATTCACATACACGATGTGTAAACTAAGCTAATGGCAGTTCAACAAAGTAGAAACAATTCAAAGCATCAGTTGCAAGATATGTGCGAGCAATGTAACCTTGGGAAGTTAGAGCAAGTACCTTGATGGGTGAATAAGATAGGGCATCTTCCTCTGACTCCTCCACTAGGGAGCTACATTGACTTAGGTCTCCCTTTAGCTCAGAATCACTGTTAGGATCATATTCTGAGCATGAATCTGTAGGTGGAGAGCGTTTGCATTGCATTGCATCCAGACTTGATTTCAGTCCCTTAATGCCATGTTTGACAGCCATGCCATTGTTCTGCTTTATTCTTTTCATGCGCGCTCACTCATAATCATTATGATGCTGTTCAGAATCTAAGATTCATGAAAACATAAAAAGTAGTCAGATTATCTATGGAATGCATTGCGGATTCAACTCGGAGAGTGTCTCCCTATAAACCCCTGCATATGCAAAGTTCACCTCCCCAACCGTGCTGACCAGACCACACACAGAAATACAAACCCCTTATGTCTCTATAATAGGCAGGCACACATTTTAAAACTGAAGTGGGAACATTAGAATCATATGAAATTTGTATTTGAACAAATAAACTAAGCAATTATGAGTGGCCTATTGTTTAGGTCCAAGGGTGGAGTGTTGGTAGTGCGACACAAAGCAAGTAGGCAGATTGTATTCCATGTAAAAGATCGAAACCTATGTAAAAGCTGGAAATGACACTTTATTTCTATACAATGCAGTGTTCGTTACCCACACATGATGGAAGAGATCACATAGAGAAATACTATTCACTCATGTCTACGGTTCCAGTATTTTGAAACAGGGTGGTCCACCCTAAAAGAATATTGACAACAAATATGACAAGGCAAGCATAGATGTAGTGAATCAATAATTTACTTGTGAGCTTACTAGGACAAGTATGCAGAATTGTAACTACGGTAAGAGACCTTCCAAAATCTGAATGATGAAGTTTGTCTAGCACTTATTGTTTGCAACTAATCGACGTGAATAATTGGGTCAATGTCACTACGACCTGGGTAAGAAAGACAAGTAAAATTGTCAACAAACCTGGCTTGCAGTAGTAATCTGGGTCAATGTCACTACGACCAACAATCCAAAATGACTAGTTTCTATTCCAAGGGACGGAATTTTGAAAACCCTATGAACTTTAGAGGTACTAAAGATTACCAAAATACATGTGAACCATTAAGTGTAGGTAGCACTGAGCACACAACAAACTCTAATGACAGTCATGCTTAATGAGTAATGAAATAATTAGAAAATGGGTGATGAGGAGTGGCTGCTGAGTGTTGAGGACGTATCTTAGGATAAATCGGGTTGGCTTGGTGGGTTCTGCACGCCTGAGCCCTGAACGGACTGGGAAGGTAGGCACGGCGGCGCGCCCGGGCAGCGGTGACCCTGTTGGGCGAGCGGCTCCTGGCCTCCTGTTAGTAAGGCGTCTCCTCCTAGAGTCATGTCATCCGGGGACGGCAAGTCGTCGGTGAGGTAGGCGGCTGGGGGCGAGTAGAGATCGGAAGCGCGCAACAGAACAGAGGGGAATCGTGGCCTGGGACGACCCAAAATCCCAGGGTGGGCCGGCCCACCGTGGGCACCCCGTAGAGATACACACCCGAGCGGCGAACATGCATTTTCGAAACTAATTTAGGAACATTTAGCTGACCAATTAAACAACTCTGTTTTAATAATATCATATTCGTATTTGAACAACTAAGCTTGTTTAGCTTGATGGGTGGAGCAGTGTTATTATGACACGAAGCACATATTCTGATCGTATAGTGATCATAAAAGGGGGAAACTCTAAGCATATTTTTTTAGCAAAAGAAGGTTTCCCCTCCGATTTCTATTAAAGAAACCACCACGGAACCAACATGATCAATTAAACCCTAAGCATGATCAATTAAACCATATTATGGCTGTGCCATGGCAGATTTGAAGCTGCAAACCGGAGAAATGATATTTAGCATCCATTTTTGCTTCGAACTAAGAACTAAATTCTAAGAGCTGAAAAGAAAGTAGAGTAACCAAGTTAAGATCTATTTTCCGGTTGAGATCAAAAAATTGAGGAGATATGAAGTACCACCTCTCTTGCGGCGCTGTGTAGGCATCGGGGGTGCGATGGTTGTCGGTGGCGTTGAAGCAGATCTGTGATGGTAGACGGGTGCATCGGGGGATAAGTCCCATTGCGGTGGAAGAGAAGGTCGTGTGAGCGGCCCTGACAAAGAGGACGACGGCGCCAATGAAGCGAGAGGACGCGATGCAAGGCTATTGGTCCGTCGCCGTGGATGAGAAACGTCCATCTCTAGCAGTGGACGACGCGGTCTTGGTAGGCGCTCCGGCATGGTGGAGGACGGTGGTGATGGATGTGGTGGAGGACGACTGCGATGGATGGGGTGGTGGATGGAGGCTGGTGTGGGGATGGGGTGTTCGAGAGCGGACGGTGTATGAATGGGAAAATGGAGGGAGAGGTACGGGGAACCATGTTTTTGGGACGGTCCTGTCAGAAATATGGGAAAGTTACGAACTTAGCCCCCGTTTAAAATTTGGACGTCTCGTCAGTTGGGGATAGGACGGTAATCTTGCATCTCGCCAATATTTGCCCAAAGCGATTTCGGGCAACGAGAGGGTAGTTGGCGCCCATGGTTGGCGCCCACGGTGTATGAACGGGTCTGACAGGTAGGGAGGTTGTGTCACGTCTGAGTGAAGTTACAAACCTGCCCTTATTAAAAATATTTGCCTACGTCGATTTCGGCCGAGTCGAGTTTGTTTTGCCACCCACCGTGTATGAATGGGGAATGGAGGGAGAAACAGAGGTATTTCGGACGAGCTTGAATCAATGAGTTTTGCCGCCCATGTTTGACGCCCACCGTGTCAGAATGGGCTCAGAGACAGTTGTGTCGCGTCTAATTGAAGTTACTAACCTACCCCTATTTAGAGCAGTGGAAATCGGGCCGATGGATTATTCATGTAATGGGTAGACAGTAATTTCCATCTCCCAAACACTTGGCTTCGGGCAGCCGACGTGGGAGTGGACATTTTGCTGCTTCTTTCGAATTTTGGGACAATAAGCATCCACGTTTACCCTGGCAACTAAATTTGAATCCATTTTGTATTCCTATATGAATCTTTATAAATCATTCTATGTGTTTTTATATATCTTCAAAAGGACGACAAAGATGTATTCCACTGTCATATATGAATATGGTTTACAAATGCCGATACTCAAATTCAGAAAGTAGAATCCAGTTTAAGGTGAATTCGAATATTTGGAACACTTCATGTCCAAATCAAATGTCACACGCGGCATAATGTGTACTCCCATTTAGATATGTACACAAGCGATGTATCAAGATTCAAATACCGAGTCAATCAACCAAGAATGTACAGAACTAACATACATATAAACACTTATAGAGTATATGGATCAATAATATCAACTAACATACATAAGCCAGGCCACTGTACTTTTTTTGGCTACAACAACATCCTTTTTTTAGCCAGCATCTTGGCCCTTTCCGATGCGTGCCACTTATGGTCCATCTATACTACTGCTATTGCTGAATGCACATTCAGCCCGATTGGCATATTTGTAGGTCTGGCACAGCAATCCAAATGAAATGTCTCCGAGTCTTATCAATTAATACAGACTTGTGCTCAAATAAAATTACAAACCAAAAAAACAATTATTACATGATCTCTAAAACAAATGTTTTGATTGATTACATGAACAGACAACACAAAGATTATTCAAATATGGAAAGAACATTTAACCTATGATTTACCATGTAGGAATTTAATTTCCTTTTTTCCTTCAGGACCTTAACAATCTGGTCAGTCTCAGCTTGCTTCATTTTGAAATCCACCAAATATTTAATGGTTGTCTTGAGTACTGCTTGTCATTGTGATGTTTGCTTCCTCAACATGTCAACTTCATCTCTAAGTGCAGAAGCAGAATATCTTTCTACCACTAGTTTAGCCTCTAGAGCATCAGCAGTTGGCAATTCATAATGCATGGTTGGGCCGGTGCCACTGCTATGGTATGATGCAACGTCCATGGGGACCTCGCTCTTTGATCTTGGGCTAACCTGTTTTGCCATTAAAGTTCCGATTGGATTCAGAAAAGTTGAAGTTAGCAAAACATCTCAACTGGGAGTTATAACAGCAAACCAGTTAAACAAACAAGGAATTGAAGAGTTTCAATTGGATGCTGAAAAGTAGTTATTAACATCATTGTAACCCGCTGTTGCAGTAGCAAAGCAGTTAAACAAACAAGTAGATATTTAAGTTAAGGCAAACATGTAATTCTTAACAGTAAGTATCAAACACATAGATAGGTGCAGTCTACAATATGACTAACAGGCTGTGCCATTACGTAATCAGTAGCAAACTAAATTAAGCCAAGCAACATAATTGAACAATTTTGCAATAAGTGGCTAACTAAAATTCCAAGAAGCAGGTAACTGAACTTACGCTAGTTCTTTGTACAGGCACACTGCAACTTCTTTTTTGCTTACAAGGTTGTACGAAGGAGTCCATGGCATCAATTGCTTGGATATGCAGTCCCAATACTTCTTTCTTCCCACACTGTATGGGTAAGTCGAATGGTTAATCTGGTAAGATGGTGCGTCCTTGATATGTTATATGATGACGTGTAGTCAGACTAGTTTTAGCCAAACACATCACACTGGCTTTTACTGTATATTTCATGCGATTACTTTTGTCATATCGAGATCTAAGCAATCTACAATAGGATGAGAAGACTGGCATCCTTCACATTCTTGGTGAACTTAGTTCATAGAAACAAGCAATTCAACCATTCTGTGGGTAAATCAAAAGCGCCACTGGAATATTTTTCACTATCCAATCATACACACAAAAAGGGGCGACGCCACCATAGGGGCTGGTATGGGCGGCCGCCTCAGGTGGTTGGAAAGTGTGCACCTAGTTTGAGTTGTCCAGGTTGGCCCACGCTAGTTTTGTTCGTCCCAACGCACGAGCAGGCAATGTAAAAAATGAAGAAAAATGTTTCAATTTGGATGGGCCAATAACATTAGTGCAAGGCAGGCCCTATAGCAGGCTCGTGGCCCAAACGAGCGCCTCCCATATAGCAGGAAAAATCCCAATTCATTCGCTCCAGCCTCTAGTCTGGTTCGCTCCTAACCTAGCCGTCGTTGGACAGACCGACACAGCACTTCCTCGCGCCCTTGTTGGAGGGCGGTCGCCGAGCTTCAAGCGAACAGAAGGACAAGAAGATGAAGATCCAACCCTGGGTGTAGCCTGCGTGGGAGGTAGCGGCGGCAGCATGGGCATGGCATCGAGCTTGCGCAAACGGACAGTCGCAACTTGCAAGACTAGCATGCGCAACGAGCAGGTACATCACATCCCTGATTATATCTAATTCAACTCTTCAATTTCTGGCCAATAGTTAAACCTGGCAGTGTTGTAAAACTGCTTGTATGTAGGGAATCTATGAGAAAATGAAACCAATTTGTACTTATTTTATAACTCCCCCAATCAATATTGAACTGACTGAATCTGATGTATCTAATCAAGTTTCCGATGCAAACATACAAGCTCATGTTGTTCTTGAGCCTGAAGTGTCTAATGAACAGACTGCTAATGAAGGATTTGATGCAAACATTTTACATGCTCCTGGTGATGAACATATAGTGTCTAATGAGGGATCTAATGCAAGCATTTTGCAAGCTCATTGAAGGATTTAGTGTCTAATGATGATCTACTATGTTGAGAGAGACAGAGAATTGCAGGCATTGATGACAAGCAAATTATAGTGCATTTTCATAGCTTGAGGAAACATCGAGGCCATCTACCAGAAAGTCCCCGTATCATGACAACATAGCATAAATACTTTTCTAATCTGTTGTTTGAAACTATTGGCATACTTGTGCAGGATAGATATATTGATATGCAGCTTGCACACTGGTTATACGTGCAATTACACTTTGATATTTTCAGCCAGGGAACGAATAATTCAAGCAGGTACAGACCATGTTTGTAGTCCTTGTACACCATGTTGCATTTTCTGTTTTTTGGTGCCTGCATCATTTAGTGTTTATAATATGAACTACTTTGGATCATTAGCTGGTTTTCAAGGTGCATGTAGCTTCACATTTCTCAAGTTATGTTGATTTCCGGAGTGCAAGTGCCTTCGTATTTTTTAAGTTAAATGTTTGCCCCTGGTAACTTGAATTCGTGGATCAGCCATTGCACACAAATCATACACGAATGCCAATACGAATTAAATGAAATGCAGGGACTTACACTAGCTCGTTGCACAGGCTCACTGCAGCTCTGCTTGCGCTTGGGATGTTCCATGTACAAGTCCATGTTACCACTTGCTTGGATGTGCAGGCCTTGTGCTCCTTGCATCCCCCTCTGCATTTTTTGACATGGCGAATGGTTGATCAAATAAGAGGAATCAACCTTGATGTTGTACCGAAGGACAGATACTTATAAGGTTATACGGGTGTGCAGAATGTGTACCAGATCCCGTAGCACCGTCATCCTTCGCTAAAAAATGGATTTGCTTGTTTCAGATGATATCTCCAGAAGAAATAAGAGTTAAAGTCAGAGTTGCATAGGCGTGTAAGCTAAGAGAGCAGTGAAAAGATATCCAAAAATCGTCGGAACAGTGCACAAGGGAGTGATGTGTGGATACCTAGTTCGGGTCAGCGTTTGGGCGTGCTCGCCTAGCTAGAGTGTGGGTACGGCAATGCGCTGGCGTTGGTTGGCCGCGCACGATGCAGATCTTGAGTGGCAGCGGAGCGCTACGATGCGGTGGACGAGACCGTTGGTGAAGCCCCAACGGCCTCGGGGGCGGAGGTGCGACGATGTGCTCGGTGAAGTAGCCCCGGTGAGCTAGGAGACGGCGTCGGTGAAGCGCACCTGATGCGGTGGAACTCGGTGTCTATGAGGCATGTCGGTTGCGGCGGCCGACGTTGTCGATGGACCACCCGGTGTAGTGGACGAGGGCGTAGATGAGGTAGCTCCAGTGCGGTGGTGAAGCGCGACCGTCGTCTTCGTCATCGTCGTCCGGCATAGAGGTGGGGAACGGTGGGGAAAGAGACGAGATGAGGGATTTTGGCGGCGAATTAGGGATTTGAGCAAAATCTGGGCGCGGAAGGGGACGGTGGAGAAGAGAGATTTTGCAGGGCAGGAATTGGGGCCACCAGATATTTCAATCCGAAACGTGGAAGAACGAACTTATATTGTCATCGTACTTTTGGGGGGGAGTGGGTGGCTGGGTGCTACGCGTCCGTCCGACACACGCGACCACCCCGACAGGACTATGCTTCGGTGCCTTAAGGCACCTGCCTTTGTGTCCATGACATGTGGGCCCAACAGGTGGCTGGTCCACATGTCAGTGACCCAAAGGCAGTTGCCTTTAAGGCACCGAAGCAGCGTCCACCCCGACATGACCCTGGTCTGCCTGGCGCGCCTACATTTGAGAATGCAAACGAGTCTTCTTTCATTTGCAAACGAATCTGTATGTATTACCATGCTCGTGTTTTCCTTGCAATAATTAGTCATCCGAAACGAGATACTCCATCCGTTCACTTTTGTAAGTCATTTCACACAACTTAAAATGAATTGTTTTGCACATTGTCTGAAATGTCTTCAAGGTCTTATAAAAGTGAACAAAGGGAGTACTATAAATTAATTAATGAGGAGTTATTTGAAAAAAAAATCGAAACGGTAGCCACGCTAACGTGGATTAGAGTGTGTCACATAATTAGTTATTTGAATTAGAGTGTGTGCCACGTAGTTAGTTATTTGAATTAGAGTGTGTGTCACGTAGCGATCTCCAATTCTAACGTGGATTTCGCATTTCACTGTATCCACGCTACTTTTTTAATACAAATTCATATGTATATGATGAACACCATGGCAGTGAGAAAACTTTTGGATGGATTCAAACATATGACCTACAAAATAGCACAACAAACTGAATCAATGTCAACTTTTCGAAACTTAGTATGGCACGAATTCGAAATAATTACCCGTATGCCTGGTCCTCAGTTCAAATCTTACAATGGACACCGAATTGAAACATCGATATTAAGTCTCGTACTATGTACATTCAAATTTTGTTTTTAGCCCCCCCCCCCCCCGCACAAACGCTACATACTTCCTGTATCGGTCAATCTTCCTCTCCTAACCACCTTAGGAAGCTATCGGGTTCCAACACACGTTCATTCTTTCTCTCCATGTTTCGATCTCTAAGTCTCTCAACTACACAACCCCTTTTTCCACTCTGTTACCAAATGTATTTACCTCACACACCCGCCATTGCACCCCATGCCGAGCTCTCTCTCTCCCCCCTCTCCCTCTCACCCTCTCGCGCTAAATACATGCATTGCCTATCTTACCCCCCCAACCTCTCATGCGCACGCACGCACGTTGTATATCTAGGTCACTCCCTCGAGACTGTCTCACTCTTTCTTCTGCACGGCGGGCCACACTTGCTCAATCTCCCTCTCTTTATATGAGTCTCGTTTAACCTCGTTTTCTTTCACACACAAATGATATATCTCCCTGTTCGGGCCTCGATCGACACACTCTATACTCTCTCACGCAGATTGTCTATCTAGGTCAGTCCATCCAAGCCGCTGCCACTCTTTTGACCTCATGGTGGGCCACGCTCACTCAATCTCTCTCTCTCCCCCTCCCTCTCACTCTCTCCGTATGTCTCGATTGACCTCTCTCTTTCTCGGACAAAAACGATATATCACCATGTTTGAGCCCAATTCGACCTATTCACATTGTATACTCTCTCACGCACATCGTCTATCTAGGTCACTCTCTCCAACCCGTCTCACTCTTTCGATCACACAGCGACCCTATGTGATCGGTTGACCTTGCTTCCTCCCACGCAGAAAATATATCTACATGTCTGTGACTGGATCATCTCTCAAGATCTATCTTATAGCCCTCACCCTTGCCAAAAAGCTCAATCAGACAATATCTCTCTAGAGCATATATATTTGTTCAATGAATGTCGGACCACACTCACTTTGTCTCTTTATCTATATGTCTCTCGATTGACCTCGCTTTCTCACACCGTATCTTCCACGCATTGAAGCTACTACCTCTCCATCCCTCGCAAAGCCGGAGCTATTTACATTGCGAGGGGCACTCCAACCTTGGATTAATTTGTGTAGGCATTTATTCCGGTCGGTTTAGATTATATTTTCGTAGCATTCGGCCCACAACTACTCCAAACACCATTGCAACCCACGCAACTCCCCTAGTTGATTTCCCTCTGGCTCGGTCATCGCTCTCTCGCACGTCCTTTCTCGCCTTCAACGTTGCACCATGGTATTATTGAAAAAACTATGTTGTTCTCTTTAATTATTATAAATAAGCTACAAAACTACACACCGGTAGTCCACTTGGAATGGAACAAATTTCGACCCACAAATTAAAGTGCTACAAACTACACACCGAGGGGCCCACATGTCATGAAACAAATTTGGACCCATATACAAATTAAAAAATAAATGACAAGGATCGAACATGCGACCGGGCCTTCAAGCCGCACGTCAATAGGCAACATACGTAGAATAGCAATGTTTGTTGTACCCCTTTGTTCACATAATGTTTTTATATTACCACAGCCTAATTAATGGATAACATGTAATATTATTTTTACTACTATCCGCCTTCACTTACTGGTGGGTTCCATGTGTGCTCTCTCTCTCTCCTCCCCTTCTGCGTTTAGATGCACGGGCAAACAGGAAGAACTCGCGGGCGATGTTGCCGCTGACCATATCTGGGCGTGTCCACAAGTCACGGCACCAGTTTCACGTACTAGCAGCACTAGTCAGTGTGTACGTGCAATGCACGTTAATTTGGAAGTATATTAAGTGCATGCGGATATTAACTACTAGGATATTATTTGCGTGTTGTCATGTGATTAGCACTATTTTTGGCCTGAAATTAACTGCATGCTAAACGTGTTGAGTGCTCGACATTGAAGTAGTCTAGGTCGTTGGATGAAAAGGAATACATGTGGCTTGATGACGTTTTATATTTAATTTGATACGGCTCTAGCAGAACATTCAATCGATCAAACCATACATTTAGTTCAGTCTGACTCTGACTTTAAATTATATGACGATCAATATAAAATAAACGGAAATGATAAATGTTCGGATTTTAAGCATGGAAATCCGAACATTTTTCATGGCAAATTTAGATTACGCGGCGGTGGCGGGGGCGTCTCGTGGTGGGAAGCGGCTCCTCTGCCGTGCTCTCTGTGTCGTCGGGCCACTGATCGATGGCGACGGCGGCGTCTTGCGCCGTTGTTGGCGTACTCCTGGACGTTGGCCTAGCTTCAAGGAAGGCCAAAATGTTCTGGACTTCAGAGCGAGTCAACTAGCAGGAGGAGGCGATTGGCGTTGGTGCAAGGAAGAGGTCGACGGCAGCCATCCATGCCTCTGAGAGGGGCACTGGCACCCGTGCGGGGACAGGCGCTGTCAACGGTGTGGCGGAGACATTCGTGTGCACGGGCACCGGCACGGGCGTGCACGTCAATGCACGCACAGGAGCATGTGCTGGCAAGTGCACAGGCACCGGCACAGGCGTGCGCGTCGGTGCACGCGCAGGTGCATGCGCTGGCAGGTGCACGGGCGCGTGAAAGTCGGTGGGGACCTCGTGGAACCCCGTGGGATCAAGCTCGATGACAATGTGTGGCTCCCAGCCCATCAATGCCACGGGGATGGGCGCTGGCACAGTCGGGGCGACGGGAGCCAGAACGGGAGCGGGGACAGGCGCGGCGTCTTCCCGCAAGGCCAGTTCAAGCTCGTCCCAAAGCGCCTTATGTTCTTGAGACTCCGGCTAGGTGTCTTCCTCAGGAAACCGGAACACTAAGGGCAGACCATCATGATGCGGCATGGCGTACGTTTAGGTCAGGCTAGTTGGAGGTAGACGACAGGAGAATCGGAGTGGAAGAGAGAGGATTGTAGCGATATCGGGTAGTGCGGAGTTGATTTTAAACTGCGGCGCTGACGACATTAAAAGTGGGAGCAGTTGGGACGACGGTGGGCGGCGGAGCCTGGTCAAAGGGCTCACCTCCCAGTGAGCCTACACAGCGGTCTCCTCGCACGCCTCCCTGACAGCCGGCGCAGCGGTCTGCTCGCACGCCTCCCATCGACACACACGCTTGCTCGGACGGCACCTGCCGATGAGAAGCAGGGACTCGTGGCGGCACGTAAACACCCACGGTTTCAATAGTGAAAGCGTTCGCCTTAACATGACATGTCTTTGTTCCAAAATACCTTGGCTCTTCATTTGTGCAACTTGTCATAAGCAGCTTGTCTCAAATTGAAGAAAAAACTTACGAAGTAATATTTGTGCCATATCACGTGACCATGCTTACTTTCAAGAATTTATGCTCACTTTTGGATTTTTTGAAATTTAAGATCCAGGATTCGAAACAATATCATAACCTGCGTCATGCAATAAATTTTCAAGCCGTACATCTATCATGTTGTATTTCTTAAGAAAGGATTTGGTCAAACATTTTGCTTAGTTAGACTTCAGACAAGTTATATATGCAGAGTAAAAGGATAATCCCTCCGTAGCAGTGCATTGCCTGATATATTAACTCAAGTACTAGGCACGAACAAATGGGCTCAATTCTGTGCTCATCCTGGTGTAGTAGTACTAGGCAATGCAGTTGACGGGTGACCTTGACGAGCGGCGACCGGGGGAATTGAACCGTGCTCGGCATGGTAGGTAACGTTGTCTAGTTAGTAAAGCATCCCTCCGTTGTTCATCGGTAGTCATTATGGACCGGGGACATGAGGGGAATTTCCTAGGGCTAGAATTCTGGCCGCCAGATATTTCAACTTGAAACGCTGAGGCTCGACTGGTTGGGGTTGCCTAATGTGCGTACCACGCACGCCACCGAAGGACACGAGCCCGATTTTTTTAGGATCAACATGAGCCAAGGTCTGGCTAGTACGCCGTTGGGTCCTACCATTCAAGAATACGAAAGGAACCTTTTAAATTGCCGAACGAATCTATGTGTATTACAATACCCATATTTTCCTTGCAAATACTAATCTCAATGTGGTAATTGATTTATGACGAGTTGTTGAATTAGAGTGAGTTTGTGATATAGTGATCTCAATGTGGATTTCACATTTCATGGTATCCCTAGTAAGTTTTCCAATGCAAATTCATATTTAAAAGATGAACAATATGGAGGTGAGAAAACTTTGTATGTATCAAGCATATGACCACACACACACACACAGAGACACACACGCACGAACACAACAACAATCCAATAAGTATAGTGCATCTATTTTTCCAAACCATGCATGTATGACACGAATTCAAAAATACTCCTTCTATTCCTAAATATTAGTCTTTTAGAAAGTTCAACAAGTGACTACATACGGAGCAAAATGAGTGAATCTAGACTATAAAATGTGTCTATATACATCCGTATGTGCCAGTCCATTTGAAGCATCTAAAAAGACTATTTAGGAACAAAGGGAGTAAAATGTAAGACATCCATGGTCCTCAGTTCAATATTTAAAATGAACATGAAACTGAAAGATGAATATTAAGTCTAGTACTACAGTACATGCAAATGTTGTGTTTAGGCGGAGCTATGATTGTCGGGGGTCAACCCCCTCGACCTTAGATAAAATTGTGGAGCTCTGTTTAGGGTTGTTTAGATTATATTTGTCCCCACCCTCCCAACCACCGATTGGTTGTGCACCCCCACCCCTCCTCCCCGGGAGAATATCATGTGCCCCCATACCTTAGATGCTATATGCTGATACGAGTTGCTTGGAGCTTGTAGATCTGAGATATAGCAGCTCACATGATGTGTCTTAATATTTTTTGCAGGAAACCTTGATGAGTTTGAGAATTGCACACAATTTGTACAAAAACTACTTAGATGCCCTATGATCCCATATCCAACGACCTCGAAGCTCGTATCACCGTAGCATCTAAGATGAAGGAGGACATCATATTCTCCTATATGTAAGAATATCATGTGCTACCACACCTTAGATGCTTTGGTGATACAAGCTCTTCGGAGGCGTTGGATTTTTGACCCAACACCTCCTCGGTGGTTCGAATGGTTTTTTGCAAAAAAGCCCCAAAAGAGTTCAGCCATTGCTTGCAAGCACAAAGACTGCTCAGATGCGATTGGATCTCAGATCAAACGACCTCCAAGCTTGTATCACTATAGCATCCAAGCTGCGATAGCACCTTATGTTTTCTCGCACGGGAGAGTATGAGGTGACCCCGCACCGTAGTTCTATGGTGATACGAGTTCACTGAGTTCTAACGGCCCACAGTAGGAGGTTTGAATGTTTTTGCAATATACGGCTGATAGAGTTTGGGAAATGCACAGAAAGTACAAGTACTACGCATGTGCCATCTGATCACTGATCATACGACCTAGATGCTCATATCACTATAGCGGGTAATTAAGCTACGGGGAGCACCTAATATGAGCATCGGGGAGCCGTTGGATCGAAGATGCAGCGGCACACACGAGGCCTGAATGTTTTATTTGCAAAAAAACCTTTGGAGAGTTTGGAAATTGCGCATAATTACAAAGACTACTCCCAAGCCATTGGATCTCACTTCCAACGGTGTAAAAACTCGTATCACCATAGTATCTAAGCTGCGGGGTGGATGTGATATTCTATGCCACTGTCATTTTTGTTCGTAAACTTGCAAAAAACGTGTAACTCGTGTCGTTACTTGTCTAACTACGCAAAGTGTTTGTTCAAAAAAACCATCCTACACTAAAATATCGGAACAATACACGGGTTCCCAGTTGTCATTAATCAAATTTGGACCTAAAACTAACAAATCTGAAAGACGAGATTCGAACTGGCATCCTGGACTACAAAGCGTAAGTCGATAGCCTGAAAAAATGAATGGTTGTTGGCTTTGTCCCATAACTTGATTTTATATAGTACTTGCGTTGAGTAGAGTAGAGGGAGTGCCTCGTCAACACGTGCATGACGGTTGTCTCACTTACTGGTGGGTCCCAGGTCTGCAATCTCAATCTCTCTTCTCTCCATCATCTAACCTTTGCACGGGCAGACATGAAGAGCGGCGCTAGCTTGTCGTGGTGTTATTACAACTAAAAAAAAGCTTCGAAAATAGAAGAATCGCCTAGAACAAGAGACGTTGTGGCCGGTCGAGACGGAGCTAACTACATCTATCCTCCGTGCCACGTTTGCATGATGAAGCTATGTGGCTAGTGGGGTGTTTTCGACCGACTGGCTGGGTCCCGAGGTCGAACCATAGGTACTACGTCTGATACAGTATATTTTTACACGCATATTTTTCCTCCATGCCGAGACATGGCACACCCTACCGCGCGGTTTCAGGGTCCTCCCGGGTGGTGCACGCGTATATTCTTCCTGACGTGGGACACCCTACCGCGCGTTTTCTGGGTCCTCCTCAGTAGTAGCGCCGAAGCAAGTAAATGAGTCGTCAAATAACGAAAGACCACCTTTCCCGCCGAGTACATCAGTGAAGCACGGTGGCTAGCTAGTTGGGCTAGTTCGACCGATTAGCTAGGCCGCCACCACATTTGTTTTTTCACCCCTTTTTTTATCTACTTGCCGGTAGGTAAATTTAAATATCCACTGCGGCGTTGCTCTGGTGTTTGGGTGCGGCAGGATTTTTAATTTTTTGATTGACGAGAGTAGGCGCGGCAGGATTTTTAATTTTTTGATTGACGGGAGCAGGAGCGGCAGCAATTAGTCACGATGACTCCGCCTGTAAAAACCCACTGCTCCCTGATGTGAGAAGTCGTCGACTGGTGTTTTACCATGGTGAAAACCAAAAGATTCCCCGCTCCCTCCGCCTTCCCGTAGATTGTATTACCTTTCGCCATTTCGCCCCCTTTGCTTCCTCTCCCCATTGCTTCTACCTGGTGCCATGGCGGCGCAACAAATCATGGAGTCCGAGGTGAGGCACCTGACACTGGCTCCCGTCGACCGGGAGTGGGCTCTGCAGGAGATTGCACCCTGCATCACCAACGTCGTGCGCCTCGAGAAATAGAGGGACTTCGGTGGTGTTTAGGCGCCCTCTGCATGGGCATGTCCATGTCTCGGCGCAACATGACCGTTGGATCAAACTCAAACGGTGCAGATCAGTCACTATAGCACAAAGCATGTGGGTGTGTTTGGTTGCATTCTCATCTCAATATAGTTGTTTCCTCTTCCTATATTTTTGTCAACCTACTAGTGTGGACTCATGCACCCTTCATGCACTCTGCCAAACACCCAAAAGTGGGTCGAGAAGGGAACTTTTGCTCCCATCCCGTGCACCCTTCATACACCCTGCCTAACACTATTCGTGCTTCATATGGTTCATGTTTCATGGAGTATTGTAGCATCGTACTCTCCTGCACTGTGGACCTAGTTCTATTAACATTGATCTCACCGTTTATTCTCGACCGGACAGTCGAAAAAGCGGTACTATGTTACATATAGGAGTAGTTGACATGCGCACACCATCATTTGTTATCATCATATCTTACTACACTAGCAACAAGATTGTGTAGTACTGACGTATGAACCACTGCACATGCCGAGTAGTAGGAGCACTATGTATGTTCAAGTGGTTGCCGTGTTTCGCACTCCTCCGTCGTAAGAGTGGAAACGCTTGCTGTAATCATTTTTTTCTTCAGAAAAACAATGGACACGCTCTACCGTGCGGATCCTCCTCCAGCCATGCACTAAATTACTCACTTTCGCCGACATGTCGGACAGCCAGCACCTGGGTCCACCAGCCATGCACTAAATTACTCCGTAGTAGAGTGACGGTAGACTACCCCGATCGAACCGCCGCAGTAATGCCCAATGAGCCGTCAAATCAGAAAACCCCCTCCTTTCCAGCAGTAAGTTGGACGGACGAAGCAACCATCATTTCACTCTTCTCTCTCAACTTCCTCTTTTGAAGAAAACCCCCACTCGCTTCACTTGTCCCTCATCTCGTTCCTCCTTTCACTCTTCTCTCTCAGCTTCCTCTCTTGGATGGACGCCGGAGCACCGGCCGATGTGATGTCTATGGCTTCGGCCAAAACCGTCGAGGCTCATGGTACGAAGAAGCGCAAGCACCCCGCCGAGACTACCACAGACAAGCTCAAAGCCATCGCCCTGTCTAAGCCCCCCTCTCCGGGATCCCTCATTAAGCAAGTCCAGGTAATGTCTCTTGTTGATGATCTTTTTGTCGATCTTGATCGTGTTTTTTCATCTAACACGCAGTACTAGTACTGGTAGTACAACTTTCTGGGTGATCTTGCATGTGATTTTAGTGTGACAAATGACGGTTCTAAATTCCTCTTTTGACCAAAACATGCGAGAGGTTGACACCGATTTCTTATAGATTACTTTCAAGTACTCCCTCTGTCCCAAATTTCTTGTCTTAGATTTGTCTAGATACAGATGTATCTAATACTAAAATGTGACTTGATACATCCGTATCTAGACAAATCTAAGACAAGAATTTTGGGATGGAGGGAGTACTTTATGAACATCAATGCTACCTTTTAAGAGGGTATATTTGCCTCAGTAACTTGTGTTATGGATATTGCATGTAATCCCTCTACTCTCATGCCTTTGAAGACATGTTCTAGTGTCTTTGTTCACTCATTTCTGTGCGTATATGTAGTCATATATGGAGTATAATATTGAAAATCATCTTATATTTCTGAACGGAGGTAGTAATAAAATATGGTTTCTGTTTGAATTAGAACCAGGTCCACGGTGGAGATGAAGTTCTCAAAGTCATGCCGTGTGAACTGGAAGACCCGATGATGAGTTCTACTGCTGAACTATCCAGCTGATGTGTCCTTGTCGCCATGTGTCCTGAACTAGTGTTTTCCTGTAGCATTGTTGTCAGGCGTGCTCTCGAGGCTGTACTTGACCACAAAAATTTCTTGGCTGTGCCTTCGATTACGAAGGGTGTGGTTCTTGTAAAGCTTCCCAACAAATCTGATGCAGCCTATCTTCATCATCAAGTTTATGAGTGGAAAGACCACTCTGTTAGCTTCTCCAAGGTTGACAAGATGGTGATGGTGCATGTAGACATCTCACACGAAGTCCATGGCCTAGTCAGTTATGCAGGGTTCATCCCGTAGGTCGGTGGCAAGAAATAGTCTGCAGAGTTTAGTTAGTGCAACTTTGCTTGTCTGTAGCAAGTACTATTGTTCAGTACTTGATTTGTGTTTGTGAACCCTGTATTGTTTATTAGTACTGCTGCTTTTGGTGTGTGGTCAGTCCTGAGAACGGTCTATGTTAATGTCTGTCCACTCAATTCAGTCTGTATATTTTGAAGTATCCAGATCATATTTTTTGTGAGGACGGTTTATCAATTATGGTTACACTCCAATATCTGTATGCATTGCAGGATTTATCGCACCCACCAGGATTTCCACTCCCATGGATGTTCGGTCCATACGATTTGTCATGACCTTTGGACTGTCCTGCTTGTGGGAGTAGGCGGGGCCCCTGCATACCACGCATAGTTGGACAATCAATCTTCTGTTTAGTACTTCAAGATAGTGATTTCCTGGTAAGGATTCACTCGTGTCACATCAAGTAAATCTTATTGATTTAGTGTCTAAATCTTATTGATTTAATGTCATGTTTTCTTTCTTTTCCTGCAATTTTACGATGCAGGTTTTGCCATGTGACATTCATCACAGGATAAACCGTTTGGTTTGCTCTACGATGGCTATTTTTGCAGGTTTCACTTCTTATGTCGTGTCAATAACGAAGGCACTATCCATCACTTATATTACTGGAAAAAATTGGATCAGTCTGTTGTCTGAGTACAAGTTGAATCCCTATGATGAACTGCAGTTTGGTTTAACAAAAACGCCACAATTAGTCCTTCTCGTGTTTAAAAGAAATGAAGAAAAAAACTGGATCATGGTCACGGATCCTAGTCAAGTTAGAAAGCTGATCATAGCAGACCAAACACGATCGCCGCTGTCTCGCACAGATCGAGCACCGACAGTTGCTCTAGCACTAACAGCGGCAGCAGCTCAGTCTGATCCAGCTGAGGATTGGGCACCGACCGCGCCAGCGGATCAGTCTGATCTACCGGAGGATCGGGCATCGACACCGGCACCTACTTCGACACCGGCACCAGCTCTACAAGGAGCACCATCTCCGGCAGCAGCAGCGGCTTCGGCACTTGCACCAACACTTGCACTTGCATCTGCTCCGGCCCATGCAGTTGCATCGGCAACAAACTGGGCTGCAGTTCGCACTTCATATACCAAAGTCCTTACAAAAACCGACATGTCCACCTTCTTGTTAAGCATTGGCCGCCCAAGTGCTTCATTCTTTTTTCTTTCCATGTTGTTTCACATGATTCACTATGTTGATCTAACTGTTTGGGTATGTCTTCTTGTTTGCAAACAGAGAATTCCTAGAGCAACGAGGGAGTCGTTCAACAATCCGGGCAACCGCGGCCAAGTTTCTCTTACCATGCGCAGCCTTGGTGTGAATGAACCTGCTCAATATATCGTAAGTACAAGGGATGGTCGCATGATGATTGATGCTAAAGGATGGTCAAGGTTCAAATCTAAATCATATCTTGCGGTAGGGGATGATGTCAAAATCGAACTTTCTCGGCAAGGAGAGCTGGTCCAAATCAACTTTGAAATTCTTCAGTAGCAGCACGCAACTGCCGAACTGATCTATCCTCCGAGAGATTTTGATGTAATAATCTGGCATGGTGAAACAAGTGTCCTATGTGTATAAGTAGTACGATAGTATTATTTATCACATGGTATGTCGTTGATAGAATTGCAACTCTGATTACTGGTTAGGAACTGTCGTTCGATTTCATTCCAACAGCTACCGTGCTTTATTCAATTTTGTGTATTCGCCTTGCGACAGGATCTAAAACCAACGCCGTACCGATCGCTTGCAATATGAAAAGCGTTGAGGTAGAACACATGGGTCCCCAAACATGCAGGGTCGGCCTGCGGCCCAAAGTCCAAAACCGTGAGCCTATCTGAGTATTATATTCTTAGCTGAACCCCCATAAAAAAAGTTGAACCCCCATAATGCTCGTGCGTTGCAGAGGGAGTATATTTCTTGGCAAGGTGAGCCTGTGATATAAAAGATTTGTATATTTCTTTACAGAGGGAGTATCTCTCTGTCAAAAAATATATGTATGTGTAACTAGTTACTCCTGTCTTTCTACTTCCTTTCGCTGATATGTGGGGCAACCGGCAACGGGGTCCACGTGCCATATGCATAAATTAGAGTGCACAACTTCACCGTAGACACACACCAGTCGTAGCGCCGCAGTAATGCCCAATGAGCCGTCAAATCCCAACCCCCATTTCCAGCTTTAGCAGTAAGCTGGACGGACGAAGCAGCAATATTTCACTGGGCCTGAATCCCCTTCTCCCTCTTCTGCTTGTTCAGAGAAAACCCCCTCTCGGCGATTGCATAGGGTTTTCTCATGGAGAACCAGGTGCGAATTCTTCATCCATCCCCGATAAATCCAAGTCACTTGGTCGCAGGTAATGCTAGGATGGTAGCCGCCACTGTTGATGCATTTTTCTTCCTACTGAATCTAGTGTGTTTCATTTGCAGTGCCCAAAGTGCGAGTACCCTACAGGTTTCTGCGCCCTCAGCGAGATGCCACACTTGTTCCTTCTCATCCTAACACAGCATTTTGAAACGCGCACAATATGTTCCTAGAATTCTCTTTTCTATCCGAGAGGGTGGGGCTTTTTTGAACATGTTGTATTCTCATATTATTTTTCCTGCAGTGTATTATTTTCTCTTCTAGAACACATGTACTCAAGATGCTCGGCCTTGCCATAACTGAATACACTAGTTTAATGGTCACAGTGAAGACAAGCCATGGATATAAGTTCCGAGTTGGGTTCATGAACCAAGAAGATCCCTGCTTTTTTTATGGCCGAACTTGGATAAACTTTCTCAAGTGTTATGGACTGAAAGTTGGCGCACAAATGTTGATGGAAATAGCAGAACCTGGTCTCATCTTCACTGCGATCTTCCACCCTGACATCGTTCCAATTGTTCATCCATGTTAGTTTTGTATTTGGTTCTTGCTTGTTGCCTCGATTACTTCTTAATCCACCTATTCTGTCTAACTAATCACAATTTAACTTTAGAAGTAGCAACGAATCTCTCACGAAGATGCTACTTCTAACTAATATTTTCTTATAGTTGGTGGCATGTGTAGGTTTTTTCAGAGTTAAGCAGTCTGCTCGTTTGTTACTCTGTAATAACTCGGGTATTACTAATGGCACTGAAGTTCACTGGATCGACATCCACAAGTTCCTACACTTTATTGATCGTCTTGAGGTCCTTGTGGGGCGTTTCAATGGTGGACGTCCACGTGGGATATGTGTGCCATTGCTGCACTCATTGAACAGGTCCAACTGTGTTGAGAAACCTATCGTACGAGCTGTTTTCTGTTATATATGTTGTTCATAAACTATTGGTTATACACAGTTTTACAGTTGTGATCTTCTTGAAACAGGAACTGCCGAGTTCTATTGTTCCTATACAGATGCATGGCCATGGTCGGGTCAGACTTGTGCTTGGTCACAACATGATGTTTATGTTGACCTACTCAATTCCCCTTGGAGGTGAAAAGATACTTATTCATAGGTGGTCTCAAATAATGAAGGCCCGTCCATCATGGAGAATAGGACAGAAGATTATGTTCATGCTTTTCCATGGCTCTAAAGCGAATATCCTGTTTATTGACCACGTTGCGAGATGAAGCCGCTTTCAGAAGGTTGTGGATGCGCGGGGTGGCGCCTGTGCCTTGTCCTGGGGCTTGGCGGCCTCACCCTTGTTTAACTGTAGGCAAAGTAGCACTGTTCGAGGCGTGCTTTGTACAGTTGAACCTGTATAAGTACTCATACTGCTTTCAGCTTTGGTTGTTAAGTGCCCTTGCTGGTTTCAGTTAAGGTTGTTAAGTACTCCTGCCACTTTTAAAGTCTATCGTGTTTCTTCAGTCCTGTCTTCCTCCAGCCGCCAAAACCAAACCAGCGCCGGCAGGGCCGCCTGCTTCTGCCTCCCACGGCTGGCTGCGCCTCAGCGCACGCATCGCCACCCCACCGTCTCCTAAATCGTTAACGCCGACGTCCTCCGCGCGCTTTGGTATGCTCGCCGTGGCGCCGCCCTCTCGCGTTGTCAACATGGTCAACAAACAACAGTAATCGGCAGAAGTACGTGGAGAGGATGACAGTAGGGGCCCACCACGTCAGCGTATGGAAAAATAAAATGCTTCCTCCTAGTGTTTTCCTGACATCTGGGACCCACGACATTGTGAGCGTATATAGTCAATAGACAAGAGAACATCACAAGATCGGCTGACACCTGGGACGTAGCTACTCGAGCAGTATTTTTTTTGTTTGGTATTGTTGAGACGGAGCAGGATTTGAACTGGGTTGTGGCCCGTCTAGCCCAGGCTTATATTTTATGTTCACCATGTGACCAACCCAGCTATTTTTTCTTTGTGAAAATGAGCCCAGTTTATTTTTTCTTAAGAATAACCAATCCAGGCCTACTTATTTTTCTACGCCCTGATGGGCTGCAACTCTTTCAAGACGCCTGAAAATCTTGAAAGTAATATGAAATGGGTTGTAAATATAAAAACAGATGACAAATTGGCAATTACTTTATAATTTTTGAATTTTTTCACATTTTCATATTCCTATTTCACTGGGCATTAACCTAATTTAAATATATCTTCAAAGTACTTTAAATCTGGCTCGACATTTCGGTATTAAAAATAGTTTGGAACCCATAGAAATATGTGAAATTGGCCCTGGCCAACAAAAAAATGATTGCAATAAATTATTAAAAAAAGTGAGAGTGGTCTGACTTGTGGGCATGTTTAGTTGACGCGTATGCAAGATTTTTTTAGTTATTATATACGTCAACAAACGCTTCTAGCAGACGTAACCGTTGGATGTCAATCCAACGGCCGTCGTGTTTCTTCAATCTCTGATCTTCTTGCTCTAGCCGCCAAAGCAGCGCTGGCGGGACCGCCTACTCCCGCCTCCCGTGGCCGGCTGTGCTGCCGCGCAGGCCTCAGCGCCCCCTACTACTCCCACCGCTAGCCAGGGCATCCCTCTACTCACCCACACCCCCTGTTATTCTGCGGCGACGGCAGCCTCACACCGCAGCCGGACCGGTGAACTCTCGTACTCCTCTCTGCGCGGGCTTCCACTGTCGTGTCTTCCCCGGCTCCGCATCGTCCCCTTCCTAGGCCTCGCCGTCTTCCACTGCCGTGGTGCTCTCAGCGCGGCATGGTCAATGTGGTCAACGACCAACTTTCATCGGAAGAGTACTGTACGTGGAGAGGCTGACAGCTGGGTCCACGGCAGCCGCAAGGAAGTGCCTCCTTATTATGCGAAAAATAATTATTCCTCCACCTGACAGCAGGGACCCACTGGACGGGCCACCAGTATTTCGTGAAAAAAACGTTTCCCCCTGACTGCTAGGACCCACAGGACGGGCCACCGTATTTCGCGAAAAAACGTTCCCCCCGCCGTCAGCTCGGACCAACCGGAAGTGCCTCCTCATTACGCACAAAAAAATGAATACCCCCTGCTAGCTGGGACCCACCTTGGTGGGAGGCTGACTTGTGGGCCTACTAAGTTGACTGGGACGGAGGCCTTTGTCAACTTTAGTCAATATATGGATGATTCTAGCTCAAGTGACCGTACGATGTCCATCCAACGGCTGTAGTGCTTCTTCAACCTCTGGTCTTCTTGATCCAGCCGCCCGTGGCCGGCTGTGATGCCGCGAAGGCCTCACCGCCCCCTACTACTCCCACTCCTGGCCAGGCCATCCCTCTACGCACCCACACCCCCTGTTATTCTGCGGCGACGGCAGCCTCACACCGCAGCCGAATGAGTGAACCCTCATACTCCTCTACGCGTGGGCATCCACTTCCGCGTCTTCCCCGGCTCTGCGTCGTCCCCTTCCTAGGCCTCGCCGTCATCCACCGCCCTGGTCCTCTCGGCGCGGCGTGGTCAACGTGGTCAAGGAATGGCTTCCGTCGGACGTGGACTATACGTGGAGAGGCTGACAGCTGGGTCCACGGCCGCAGCAAGGAAGTGCCTCCTTATTACGCGCAGAATAATTATTCCTCCACTTGACAGCAGAGACCCACCGGATGGGCCACCACATTTCACGAAAAAAATGTTTCCCCCTGACTGCTGGGACCCACCAGCTACATCTTCGCACATAAGGAAGTGCGTCCGAAAAAAACGATTCGCCCCCCTGACCGCTGGGACCCACCAGCTACATCTTCGCATGCAAGGTAGTGCGTCAAAAAAACGATTTGCCCCCCTGACTGCTGGGACCCACCATCTACATCTCGCACACAAGGAAGTGCGTCCGGGCAAAAAAATAAAACGATTCCCCCCTGACTGCTGGGACCTAGCAGCTACACCTTCGCACGGAAGGAAGTGCATCCAGAAAAAAACAAAAACAAAATGATTCGCCCCCCTGACTGCTGGGACCCACCAGCTACATCTTCGCAGGCAAGGAAGTGCCTGACAGTCGGGACCCACCTGGTCCAAGCGTACGTAGCGTTGTCATTTTGGTCACGAACGTGTACGTACATATACTGGTCGATGTAGAGGCGCGCACGTGTCCTAGTAGAGGCGCATACGTGTCCTAGTAGAGGCGCGCACATAGCATGTACACGTACGTACAGCGGCCAGGGTGCAAGGAAGAAAATACAGCCACGTACGTACATATGGGCAGGGTCTCGAATGCCTACTCGCGCATACGTACGGCCAGGGCTCGTGTACATGGCTGGGTCGGAACGGAGAAACGGCATCGTCGTCGTGTTCATGGGGAGGCAACGGAATGCATCGTGTTCATGGGGAGGCAACGAAATGCGTCGTGTTCATGGGGAGGCAACGGAATGCATCGTGTTCATGGGGAGGCAACGAAATGCGTCGTGTTCATCGGGAGGCAACGGAACGCGTGGGAGCCAACCGGCTGGGTCAGAACGGAATGCGTGGTCGTGTTCATCGGGAGGGCTTGGACGGAACAGGCGATGGAAACGAGGCCTGGCGTACTGCGAAACGGAGGAAACGGCCTTGTGTTCGACCGACCACGTTCGAAACGGGGTCCTGTTCATCGGGAGGGGTCTGGCGTACCGCAAAACGGAGGAAACGGACCTCCTACGGTCGAAACGGGGGTCCTATTGATTGGGAGGGGTGTGGCGTACCGCAAAACGGAGGAAACAGACTTGTGTTGGAGCGCTACGGTCGAAATGGGGGTCCTGTTGATCGGGAGGGGTGTGGCGTACCGCAAAACGGGACTCCACGAGATACTGTTCATCTCCACCAGCGACCTCCACCAGCCTCCACGGGCTACCGTCGACCTCCTCCAGCCTCCACGGGCTCCTGTTCATCCAGCCTCCACCGCGCGCTACTCCACCGGCTACTGTTCAACCACCACTCCACGGGCACCCCTCCACCGTCTACTGTTCATCCAGCCCTCCACACCACGGGGTCCTGTTCAACCACCCCTCCACGGGCACCCCTCCATCGTCTACTGTTCATCCAGCCCTCCACACCACGGGGTCCTGTTCATCCAAAGGCAACGCCACCGCACACTGTTCATCCAACCCCCCCCTGCAACGCTCACTGTTCATCCAATCGATCGGCTTCAGTTAGCAGCAATAGCGAAGGAATCGCTCGATCGGGTTCAGTTAACAGCCATCGATCGATCGCTCGGGTTCAGTAACGCGTAGTCTGCAGTGCAATCGCTCGGGTTCAGTTAGAGCCCAATGCCTCGCTCGGGATCAGTTAGAGCCAACGCCTCGCACACACGCGCGTACGTGTACGAGAGAAACGTGCATCGCTCGGCCCCCGACCTCCCACCGTAACCGGGAACTCCCCGAAATTTTCCTCCCCCTCGCTTCTACCATGATTTTTTTCGTCATGGACGGCACAAAGAATGTCATGCAGCTGCGTCTCCGGCACGCCCAGGACGAAAAGCCCATTTTCTGTCATGATTTTTTGTCATAGAACTAGGAGCCCACCACATCTATGATGATACCGGGTTTGTCATAATTATTGTCATAGAAGTGTCAAATGTATGACAGAAAAAAAATCGTTCGGCCCAAAATGTCACGGATGTGTCTTTTTTGTAGTGAAGGGGAAAGGGTGATGCAGCAAAGTAGTGTAAGTATTTCCCTCAGTTTTTGAGAACCAAGGTATCAATCCAGTAGGAGGCCACGCATGAGTCCGTCGCACCTACTCAAACAAATAAGATCCTCGCAACCAACGCAATAAAGGGGTTGTCAATCCCTTCACGGTCACTTACGAAAGTGAGATCTGATAGATATGATAAGATAATATTTTTGGTATTTTTATGATAAAGATGCAAAGTAAATAAAGCGAAATAAAAACGGCAACAGAAATAGTTTGTTGATGGGAGATTAATATGAAGGAAAATAGACCCAGGGGCCATAGGTTTCACTAGTGGCTTCTCTCGAGAGCATAAGTATTACGGTGGGTAAACAAATTACTGTTGAGCAATTGACAAAATTGAACATAGTTATGAGAATATCTAGGTATAATCATGTATATAGGCATCACGTCCGAGACAAGTAGACCGACTCCTGCCTGCATCTACTACTATTACTCCACACATCTACCGCTATCCAGCATGCATCTAGAGTATTAAGTTCAAAAGAACATAGTAACACTTTAAGTAAGATGACATGATGTATAGGGATAAACTCATGCAATATGATATAAACCCCATCTTGTTATCCTCGATGGCAACAATACAATACATGCCTTGCTGCCCCTACTGTCACTGGGAAAGGACACCACAAGATTGAACCCAAAGCTAAGCACTTCTCCCATTGCAAGAAAGATCAATCTAGTAGGCCAAACCAAACTGATAATTTGAAGAGACTTGCAAAGATAACCAATCATACATAAAAGAATTTAGAGAAGATTCAAATATTGTTCATAGATAAACTTGATCATAAACCCACAATTCATCGGTCTCAACAAACACACCGCAAAAGAAGATTACATCAAATAGATCTCCACAAGAGAGGGGGAGAACATTGTATTGAGATCCAAAAAGAGAGAAGAAGCCATCTAGCTAATAACTATGGACCCGAAGGTCTGATGTAAACTACTCACACATCATCGGAGAGGCTATGGTGTTGATGTAGAAGCCCTCCGTGATCGATGCCCCCTCCAGCGGAGCTCCGGAAAAGGCCCCAAGATGGGATCTCACGGGTACAAAAGGTTGCGGCGGTGGAATTAGGTTTTTGGCTCCGTATCTGGTAGTTTGGGGGTATGTAGGTATATATAGGAGGAAGAAGTACGTCGGTGGAGCAACATGGGCCCCACAAGGGTGGAGGGCGCGCCAGGGGGTAGGCGCGCCCCCTACCTCGTGCCTTCCTGGTTGCTTTCTTGACATAGGGTCCAAGTCCTCTGGATCACATTCGTTCCAAAAATCATGTTCCCGAAGGTTTCATTCCGTTTGGACTCCGTTTGATATTCTTTTTCTACGAAACTCTGAAATAGGCAAAAAAACAGCAATTCTGGGCTGGGCCTCCGGTTAATAGGTTAGTCCCAAAAATAATATAAAAGTGTATAATAAAGCCCAATAATGTCCAAAACAGAATATAATATAGCATGGAACAATCAAAAATTATAGATACGTTGGAGACGTATCATGCATCATCCCTTCCTCTTTGGGGAAATACCGACGTAGCTTCAAGCCGCAATCAAAAGGAGTTTCTAGTGCCGTTGCTGGGGAGGATCATCTACATATAGCAGGTTCCAAATCACAAATCTCATCGCCTTGCAATTTACATTATTTGCCATTTGCCTCTCGTTTTCCTCTCCCCCACTTCACAAAAAATTGCCGCTTTATTAGCCCTCTTTTTCGTTCATCGTTTTCTTGCCGGATTTATTTTTGAGTGCAATCTTTTTGTGTAGTCATCACGGCTCAAGAGAACACCAAGTTATGTGATTTCTCAAATACCAACAACAATGATTTTATTGGCACTCCGATTGCTCCCGCCACTAGTGCGGAATCTTGTGATATTAATACTGCTTTGCTGAATCTTGTGATGAAAGATCAATTTTCCGGTACTCCTAATGAGGATGTCGCGTCCCATATTAATACCTTCATGGAATTATGCGATATGCAAAAGAAAAAAGATGTGGACAATGATATTGTGAAGATGAAATTATTTCTATTTTCTTTGCGTGATTCTGCAAAAAATTGGTTTTCTTCTTTGCCTTGCAATAGTATCGATTCTTGGAATAAGTGGAAAGATGCTTTTTGAAGGAAATATGCCCTAGAGGCAATAATAAAGTTGTTATTTGTATTTCCTTATATCATGATAAATGTTTATTATTCATTCTAGAATTCTATTAGCCGGAAACTTAGTACATGTGTGAATACATAGACAAACAGAGTGTCCCTAGTATGCCTCTACTTGACTAGCCCATTAATAAAAGATGGTTAAGTTTCCTGACCATAGACATGTGTTATCATTTGATGAACGGGATCACATCATTAGAGAATGATGTGATGGACAAGACCCATCCGTTAGCTTAGCATAATGATCGTTTAGTTTTATTGCTATTGCTTTCTTCATGACTTATACATGTTCCTCTGACTATGAGATTATGCAACTCCCGAATGCCAGAGGAACACCTTGTGTGCTATCAAACGTCACAACGTAACTAGGTGATTATAAAGATGCTCTACAGGTGTCTTCGATGGTGTTTGTTGAGTTGTCATAGATCGAGATTAGGATTTGTCACTCCAAGTATTAGAGTGGTATCTCTGGGCCTTCTCGGTAATACACATCACTATGAGCCATGCAATCAATGTGACTAATGAGTTAGTCACAGGATGATGTATTACAGAACGATTAAAGAGACATGCCGGTAATGAGATTGAACTAGGTATGTGTTGACGCTCAAAAGTGGCACGATCATAAAGCAGCATGCCGGGGCGAAAACCTTGCCGGGATAAAATCTTGCCGGTGTGAAAGCTTGCCGGTGTGAAGGCTTGCCGGCGTGGAAAGCTTGCCGGCACAGAAAGATCGCCGGTGTGGAAGCTTGCCGGTGTGAAATCTTGCCGGGGGAGAAACCTTGTCAGGGAGGAACCCTTGCCGGAGTACAAACCTTGCCGGAGTGAAACCTTGCCGGTGTGAAAGCTTTCCGGGTAGAAACATTGCCGGTGTGGAAAGCTTACTCGGATGGAAAACTTGCCGGGTTGGAGGCTGTGATAGTCAATCGGACGAGAAGTTGAAGATGGGCTCAAAAGGTTATTCAGATGATCTCGGATGGAAAAACATTCTACACGGAAGTTGTGCGTCTCGTCGAAATGGTCGATTTTGATATAAAAATCCTCCCAATCCAAGTTCGTATGAAAAAATTAGAGCTATCGGAGTGCAGCCCTGTCACGAGGCGACATGCGGCGCACCCCACCAGACATAGGTCTGATGGGTAGCGCGAGTGAACAGTTGTTCTGCGTGACCATTTTGGCCTAAAAGATGGCCTCAAATCAAAAAACGATCAACATGAAAGTTTTTCGTCTCGTCGAAACGGTCAAGATTGCTTTTCGGCTCGTTTCCATCCGAGATCGTTTACCACCACAAAAAGGACCCGCAAGGTGCAGCCAGTTTAAACCGAACAGTTTTGGAAAGTTCGGACAAAACCAATCCGAATTTGATTAGGGTTTTGGACGTGAATCCAAGCATTTTCCTTGCACGGGAGGTCCAGCCTCCTCTTATATATCTAAGGGGTGACGGCCGATTAAACAACACACAATCGAATAAACACATCTACTACTTTTTCGTGTTCATCTACTTTTTATCTCTCCCTTGTATCTTTCTTCTTGTTCTTTGCTAGTTCTTCATGCCGGAGGGCTGCGGAATCACGAGGCTCTAGGGGCGAGCGAATCGACCTGGAGCAGCCCATAGCCGCCGCGAGCCCTGACGGGGTCCCTCCCGGGTAAGCGGGGCTTCGGGTCTACAAAAGCGTCTGCCGGCTTTCCTGCATATCGCGCTGCCGGTCGGACCTCCTTCGACGCAAGCTGCGGTGCATCACCCCCGGCGTCGAGGGTACACGGTGACGTGTTCGTGTGCGAACAGTATGATGATACCGACGATCGAATCTCGGGCAAGTAACATACCGATGACAAAGGGAACAACGTATGTTGTTATGCGGTTTGACCGATAAAGATCTTCGTAGAATATGTAGGAGCCAATATGAGCATCCAGGTTCCGCTATTGGTTATTGACCGGAGATGTGTCTCGGTCATGTCTACATAGTTCTCGAACCCGTAGGGTCCGCACGCTTAATGTTCGATGACAATTTGTATTATGAGTTATGTGATTTGATGAACCAAAGTTTGTTCAGAGTCCCGGATGTGATCACGGACATGACGAGCAGTCTCGAAATGGTCGATACATAAAGATTGATATATTGGAAGGTTATGTTTGGACACCAGAATGGTTTTAGAAAGGTTCGGACATTTTCCGGAGTACCGGGGGTTACCAGAACCCCCCCCCCCCAGAGTTAATGGGCCTTCATGGGCACTAGTGGAGAGAGGAGGTGGCTGCCAGGTGGTGCCCCCCCTCCAAGCTCAATCTGAATTGCACTAGGGTTGGGGGGCCGTCCCCTTTCCTTCTCTTCTCCTCCTCCTTCCCTCCTTCTCCTAGTGGGAATAGGGAAGGGAGAGAATCCTGCTTGGGCTGGGAGTCCAAGTAGGACTCCCCCCATGGCGGCCCCCCTTGGGCCGGCCACCTCTCCTCCCCCTTTATATCCTCGGCCATATCGTCGTAGTCGAAGCCCTGCGCCAGTAACTTCATCGTCATCGTCACCACATCGTTGTGCTGACGGAACTCTCCCTCGGCCTCAAGTGGATCAAGAGTTCGAGGGATGTCATCGAGCTGAACATGTGCTGAACATGGAGGTGTCGTATGTTCGATGCTTGGATTGGTTGGATCACGAAGACGTTCGACTACATCAACCGCGTTACCAAACGCTTCCGCTTTCGGTCTACGAGGGTACGTCGACACACTCTACTCTATCGTTGCTATGCATCTCCTAGATATATCATGCGTGATCGTAGGTAACATTCTTGAGATACTGCGTTCCCCAACAGTAGTATCAGTGCTAGGTCTATGAGTAATATCTTTTATGGTCATGCACCCTTGATGAGTGGTCAATTTTTATTAGATCTCAATAGTAGTGATACACATATTCATAGTATTGAAGCCAAAAGATACAAGTTTAATAATGATAGTGAAACTTATTTGTGGCACTGTCGTTTAGGTCATATTGATGTAAAGCGCATGAAGAAACTCCATGCTGATGCACTTTTGGAATCACTTGATTATGAATCACTTGATGCTTGCGAACCATGCCTCATGGGCAAGATAACTAAGACTTCGTTCTTCGGAACAATGGAGCGAGCAACAAACTTGTTGGAAATAATACATACTGATGTATGTGGTCTGATGAGTGTTGAGGCTCGCGGAAGGAATTGTTATTTTCTGACCTTCACAGATGATTTGAGCAGATATGGGTATATCTACTTGATGAAACATGTCTGAGACATTTCAAAAGTTCAAAGAATTCCAGAGTGAAGTGGAAAATCATCGTAACAAGAAAATAAAGTTTCTACGATCTGATCTTCGAGGTGAATATTTGAGTTATAAGTTTGGTCTTCATTTGAAACAATGTGGAATAGTTTCGCAACTCATGCCACCTGGAACACCATAGCGTAATGGTGTGTCCGAACGTCGTAACCACACTATTTTATATATGGTGCGATCTATGGTATCTCTTACTGATTTGCCACTATCGTTTTGGGGTTATGCTTTAGAGACGGCTGCATTCATGTTAAATAGGGCACCATCTAAATCCGTTGAGACGACACCATATGAACTGTGGTTTGGCAAAAACCCAAGTTGTCGTTTCTTAAAGTTTGGGGCTGCGATGCTTATGTGAAAAAGCTTCAACCTGATAAGGTCGAACACAAATCGGAGAAATGTGTCTTCATAGGATACCCAAAGGAGACTGTTGGGTACACCTTCTATCACAGATCCGAAGGCAAGATATTCGTTGCTAAGAATGGATCCTTTCTAGAGAAGGAGTTTCTCTCGAAAGAAGTGAGTGGGAGGAAAGTAGTACTTGATGAGGTAATTGTACCTACTCCCTTACTGGAAAGTAGTTCATCACAGAAATTAGTTCCAGTGAGTCCTACACCAATTAGTGAGGAAGCTAATAATGATGATCATGAAACTTCGGATCAAGTTACTACTGAACCTCGTAGGTCAACCAGAGTAAGATCTGCACTAGAGTGGTATGGTAATCCTGTTCTCGAAGTCATGTTACTTAACCATGACGAACCTATGAACTATGAGGAAGCGATGATGAGCCCAGATTCCATGAAACGGCTTGAGGCCATGAAATCTAAGATGGGATCCATGTACGAGAACAAAGTGTGGAATTTGGTTGACTTGCCCGATGATTGGCAAGCCATAGAGAATAAATGGATCTTCAAGAAGAAGACTGACGCTGACGGTAATGTTACTATTTATAAAGCTCGACTTGTTGCGAAAGGTTTTCGACAAGTTCAAGGAGTTGACTACGATGAGACCTTCTCACCCGTAGCGATGCCTAAGTCAGTCGGAATCATGTTAGCAATTGCCGCATTTTATGATTATGAAAGTTGGCAAATGGACGTCAAAACTACATTCCTTAATGGATATCTTTAAGAAGAGTTGTATATGATGCAACCAGAAGGTTTTGTCGATCCAAAAGGTGCTAACAAAGTGTGCAAGCTCCAGCGATCCATTTATGGACTGGTGCAAGCCTCTCGGAGTTGGAATATACGCTTTGATAGTGTGATGAAAGCATATGGTTTTATACACACTATTGGAGAAGCCTGTATTTACAAGAAAGTGAGTGGGAGCTCTATAGCATTTCTAATATTATATGTGGATGACATATTGTTGATTGGAAATAATACAGAATTTATGGATAGCATAAAAGGATACTTGATAAGAATTTTTTAGTGAAAGATGTCAGTGAAGCAGCTTATATATTGGGCATCAAGATCTATAGAGATAGATCAATACGCTTGATATGTATCCAACGTATCTGTAATATTTTTATTGTTACATGCTATTATATTATCTGTTTTGGATGTTAATGGGCTTTATTTTAAACTTTTATATTATTTTTGGGACTAACCTATTAACCCAAGGCCCAGTGCAAATTGTTGTTTTTTGCCTATTTCAGTGTTTCGCAGAAAAGAAATATCAAACAGAATACAAACGGAATGAAACCTTTGGGAACGTGATTTTTGGAACAAACGTGATCCAGAGGACTTGGACTGGACGTCAAGAAACAAACGAGGAGTCCACGAAGCAGGGGGCGCGCCTACCCCCTGGGCGCGCCCTCCCCCCTCGTGGGCCCCTCGTGGCTCAACCGACCTACTTATTCCTCCTATATATACTCATATACCCTAAAAACATCCAGGAGCACCACGAAACCCTATTTCCACCGCCGCAACCTTCTGTACCCAAGAGATCCCTTCTTGGGGCCTTCTCCGGAGCTCCGCCGGAGGGGGCATCGATCACGGAGGGCCTCTACATCAACTCCATGGCCCCTATGATGATGCGTGAGTAGTTTACTTCAAACCTTCAGGTCCATAGTTATTAGCTAGATTGCTTCTTATCTCTCTTTGAATCTCAATACAAAGTTCTCCTCGATCTTCTTGGAGATCTATTCAATGTAACTCTTTTTGCGGTGTGTTTGTCGAGATCCGATGAATTGTGGGTTTATGATCAAGTCTATCTATGAACAATATTTGATTCTTCTCTGAAATATTTATGTATGATTGGTTATCTTTGCAAGTCTCTTCGAATTATCAGTTTGGTTTGGCCTACTAGATTGATCTTTCTTGCAATGGGAGAAGTGCTTAGCTTTGGGATCAATCTTGCGGTGCTCGATCCCAGTGACAAAGGGAAACGACATGTATTGCATTGTTGCCATCGAGGATAAAAAGATGGGGTTTATATCATATTGCTTGAGTTTATCCCTCTACATCATGTCATCTTACCTAATGTGTTACTCTGTTCTTATGAACTTAATACTCTAGATGCATTCTGGATAGCGGTCGATGTGTGGAGTAATAGTAGTAGATGCAGGCAGGAGTCGGTCTACTTGTCACGGACGTGATGCCTATATACATGATCATGCCTAGATATTCTCATAATTATTCGCTTTTCTATCAATTGCTCGACAGTAATTTGTTCACCGACCGTAATACTTATGCTATCTTGAGAGAAGCCACTAGTGAAACCTATGGCCCCCGGGTCTATTCTCCATCATATTAATCTTCCGTCAACAAGCTATTTATATTAACTTTTATTTTGTAATCTCTACTTTTAATCTTTATCATAAAAATACAAAAAATATTATTTTATCATCTCTATCAGATCTCACTCTCGTAACTGACCGTGAAGGGATTGACAACCCCTTTATCGTGTTGGTTGCGAGGTTCTTATTTGTTTGTGTAGGTACGAGGGACTTGTGTGTGGCCTCCTACGGGATTGATACATTGGTTCTCAAAAACTGAGGGAAATACTTACGCTACTTTGCTGCATCACCATTTCCTCTTCAAGGGAAAACCAACGTAGTGCTCAAGAGGTAGCAAGAAGGATTTCTGGCGCCGTTGCCGGGGAGTCTACGCACAAGTCAAGACATACCAAGTACCCATCATAAAATCGTATCCCTCTTATTTGCCATTTGCCTCTCGTTTTCCTCTCCCCCACTTCACCCTTGACGTTTTATTCGCCCTCTCTTTCCGTTCGCTTTTTCTTTCGCTTGCTTCGTCCCTATGGCCAGTCCTTTATCTGTCCCTCTGTCTCCCGAGTTTGAAGTTCTTCACTTCAAACAAAGACAAGGAGAAAATTTAAAAGATGCTTGGTTTAGGATGATGGAATCTTATCGTAATTGCACCTTAGAGGTGAATGTTAGAATTTTAGTTCACAATTTTTATGTTGGACTAAATATGTCCCATAGACAACTCTTGGATTGCGTTGCCAAACGAAATTTTATTGAAACGGATCCCGGTATTGCTCATGAAATCTTAGAGGGAATAGTGGGAACACTACCTCCACCAAAGGGGCCACATAATACCCAAGAAGAGACACAAGTTTTTGAGAAGATTTGCGAAGTAACGGAATTTTTACAAAAATCTCTTGAACCTCTCAAGAGTGTCAGCGGAAATCTTCACTGCATGAATATGTTAATTACCCTTTGCAATAAGCGTTGGATTCTCTAGATCTAAAAATTTCTGAATATGAAGGGAAACTTAAGGAACCTCTCAGGTTCAAGCATGACTCCGCTAAGAAAAATAAAATCAAAGATGACAATACCTACATCTATCCCTGCTTTTATGCCTAGCTAGGGGCGTTAAACGATAGCACTGGTTGGGAGGCAACCCAATTTTATTTTTGTTCTTTGATTTTTGGTTATATTTAGTAATAAATAATTCATATAGCCTCTGTTTAGATGTGGTTTTATGCTTTTAATTAGTGTTCGTTCCAAGTAGAACCTTTGGGAAGACTTGGGGAAAGTCTTTGCGATCTTGCTGTAAAAAACAGAAACTTTAGCGCTCACGAGATTTGCTGCCATTTTTTACTGGAGAGTGGTATTTAGTTAACTATTTTTGCATATGATTAAGAGATAAATTCCTCATGTCCAGCAATTTATTTTAGAATTGTTGGGGTTCCAGAAGTATTCGAAACCTACAAATTACTACAGACTGTTCTGTTTTTGACAGATTCTGTTTTTCGTGTGTTGATTGCTTATTTTGATGAATCTATGGCTAGTAATAAAGTTTATGAACCATAGAAAAGTTGGAATACAATAGGTTTAACACCAATATAAATAAAGAATGAGTTCATTACAGTACCTTGAAGTGGTGGTTTGTTTTCTTTTACTAACGGAGCTCACGAGATTTTCTTTTAAGTTTTGTGTTGTGAAGTTTTCAAGTTTTGGGTAAAGATTTGATGGATTATGGAACAAGGAGAGGCAAGAGCCTAAGATTGGGTATGCCCGAGGCACCCCAAGGTAAAATCCAAGGACAACCAAAATCCTAAGCTTGGGGATGCCCCGGAAGGCATCCGCTCTTTCGTCTTCGTCCATCGGTAACTTTACTTGGAGCTATATTTTTATTCACCACATGATATGTGTTTTTCTTGGAGCGTCTTGTATGATTTGAGTCTTTGCTTTTTAGTGTACCACAATCATCCTTTCTATACACACCTTTTGGGAGAGACACACATGAATCGGAATTTATTAGAATACTCTATGTGCTTCACTTATACCTTTTGAGCTAGATAATTTGGCTCTAGTGCTTCTCTTATATCTTTTAGAGCACAGTGGTGATTTTATTTTATAGAAATTATTGATATCTCATGATTCACTTATATTATTTTGAGAGTCCCTTAGAAAAGCATGGTAATTTTCTTTGGTTATGAACTTAGTCATAATATGATAGGCATCCAAGATCGGTATAATAAAAACTTTCATAAAAAGTGCATTGAGTACTAGGAGAAGTTTGATACTTGATAATGGTTTTGAGATATAAAGGTGGTAATATTAGAGTGTGCTAGTTGAGTAGTTGTGAATTTGAGAAATACTTGCGTTGAGGTTTGCAAGTCCCGTAGCATGCACGTACGGTGACCGTTGTGTAACAAATTTGAAACATGAGGTGTTATTTGATTGTCTTCCTTATGAGTGGCGGTCGGGGATGAGTGATGGTCTTTTCCTACCAATCTATCCCCCTAGGAGCATGCGCGTAATGCTTGGTTTTTGATGACTTGTAGATTTTTGCAATAAGTATGTGAGTTCTTTATGACTAATGTGGAGTCCATGGATTATACGCACTCTCACCCTTCCATCATTGATAGCCTCTTCGGTACCGTGCTTTGCCCTTTCTCACCTTGAGAGTTGGTGTAAACTTCGCAGGTGCATCCAAACCCCGTGATATGATACGCTCTGTCACACATAAACCTCCTTATATCTTCCTCAAAACAGCCACCATACCTACCTATTATGGCATTTCTATAGCCATTCCAAGATATATTGCCATGCAACTTTCCACCGTTCCATTTATCATGACACGCATCATCATTGTCATATTGCCTTGCATGATCATGTAGTTGGCATCGTATTTGTGGCCAAGCCATCGTTCATAATTTTTCATACATGTCACTCTTGATTCATTGCCCTTCCCGGTACACCGCCGGAGGCATTCATATAGAGTCATTCTTTGTTATAGTATCGAGTTGTAATCATTGTGTTGTAAATAAATAGAAGTGTGATGATTATCATTAATAGAGCATTGTCCCCAACAAAAGAAATAAAAAGGGGCAATGCTACTATCCTTTTTTCCACACTAGTGCTTCAAAGTAGCACCATGATCCATATGATAGAGAGTCTCTTGCTTTGTCACTTTCATATACTAGTGGGAATTTTTCATTATAGAACTTGGCTTGTATATTCCAACAATGGGCTTCCTCAAATTCCGTAGGTCTTCGTGAGCAAGCAAGTTGGATGCACACCCACTTAGTTTCTTTTGATGAGCTTTCATACGTTTATAGCTTTAGTGCATCCGTTGCATGGCAATCCCTGAGGGACTCCTGGACTAAGGGGTCCTCGGGCGTCCGGCCTGTTAGCCATGGGCCGGACTGATGGGCTGTGAAGAAACGAAGACCGAAGATTGCACCCGTGTCCGGATGGGACTCTCCTTGGCGTGGAAGGCAAGCTAGGCGACCAAATATGTAGATTCCTTTCTTTGTAACCGACCTTGTGTAACCCTTGATCCTCCCGGTGCTTATATAAATCGAAGGACTTAGTTGAAAGAGAGGGAGATTCATGATCATAGCCATACAAGCTAGACCTCTAGGGTTTAGCCATTACGACCTCGAGGTAGATCAACTCTTGTAATACTCATATTCATGAATATCAATCAAGCAGGACGTAGGGTATTACCTCCATAGAGAGGGCCCGAACCTGGGTAAACATCGTGTCCCCTGTCTCCTGTTACCATCGACCTTAGACACACAGTTCGAGACCCCCTACCCGAGATCTGCCGGTTTTGACACTGACATTGGTGCTTTCATTGAGAGTTCCACTGTGTTGTCGCCAAAAGGTTTGATGGCCCCTTCAATCATCACTAATGACGCTGTCCAAGGAGAAACTTTCCTCCCCGGACAAATCTTTGTGTTTGGCGGCTTCGCATTGTGGGCCAATTAGCTTGGCCATCTGGAGCAGATTGAAAGCTACGCCCCTGGCCATCAGGTCAGATTTGGGACCTTGCACTATGTTGCGGACATCCGTGGAGACTTGATCTTCACCGGATTCGAGACCGCGGCTGCCACCCCCGGTCACCCCGATGATCATGACCTAAATCTGTCATCAGAGTGTATCCAGGAGATCGCTCCTATAACCGCTCTGGCCTTAGAGCCGGAGCAGATTGCGCCATCCGAGGGCAGGAGGATCAACCCCAACACGGAGGCCACAGATTCTACGGCGTTGGAGCCACACATAGACTTAACCTCTCACGACGTCTTTGTCACCAGAACTCCGGACTCATCTCCGGCCGTAAGTTCTGAACCACGTGAGCCCGTGGACATCGAGCTTGATCGTTTATCGATCTCCAAGTTCAGCGCCACAGACATCTTCCAGCACTCACCTTTGAGCGATGTGCTAAACTCGATAAAGAACCTGTCCTTGGCAGAGGACTCACAGTCGAACTATATTCGGTTCGAACTAGGGGCTGACAGTGGAGAATTTTGCTTCCCACCCGCCACCCACTTCATCGCCACGGTCGAGGATTTGACCAACACACTTGATTACGACTCTGAGGACATCGACGGTATGGACGACGATGCCGGAGAAGAAGAGGCCCAGAACCCGCCGTTCACCGAACGCTGGACGGCCACTTCCTCGTACAATGTATACATGGTGGATGCACCAAAGGAGAACATTGGTGATGACAAGGAAGATCCAACTGAGGATAAACCTTCCGAAATACAATCCAAGCGTTGGCGTCAGCGGCGCCGCTCTAAGTCACGCCACAGTAAAAGACAGCAACACCGGCACTTGAGAAGATAACACTCCGGAAGGTGCCGAAGACAATGAAGACCCCGTTGAAACAGCTAATGAACAAGATGAACGGGAATATTGGCAGGCTAGCCCTGGTAAGCAGGCCATGCACGAAGACTCAGAGGACGAAAGTTACCTTCCGCTCTCCGAGGATGAGGTGAGCCTCGGCGCCGATGATTTCATCGTGCCTGAGGAACCTCTTGAGCAGGAGCGCTTCAAGCACCAGCTAATCACCACTACAAGGAGCCTGAAAAAGAAGTAGCAGCAGCTTCAAGCTGACCAATATCTGCTCAATGATAAATGGACCGATGTCCTATCAGCCGAAGAATATGGCCTCAAGCGCCCAACCAAAAGCTACGCAAAGTGCAAATTGCTACCTCAGTTTGATGAGGAGGCGCCGGAATACATACCTCCATCGTACAATGCAGCTGACCGACCACCACGTGGTCGGGACAAAACGGTAACTCACGCCGAACACCAACCAGCCCTGCCTCATCGCACAGGTAGAGGTAAATTAGCCTACGGTCATACATATGACCTCCGACAAAACTTGAACAATAAAGCAGGACATACTTGATCAATCTAAGGATCGTGAGGACGTGCCTCAACACGCGACGACGGCCACCTGTTCGGACATGACAAACTTAGTCATGCGCAGGCTGAAAACCACAGACGGACTCCATCAGAGCTACGTCGCGATACGGCCCGATATAGAGGTGCCGCACACCCTCATTGCTTCACTGGTGAGGTCCTGGATCATGAATTCCCAGAAGTGTTCAAACCAGTGAATATAGAATCATACGATGGAACCACGGACCCCGTGGTGAGGATCGAAGACTTCATTCTCCAAATTCATATGGCCCATGGCGATGACATCCACGCCATCAAATACCTCTCTTTAAAAATCAAGGGGCCAGCTCGGCGCTGGCTCAACAGTCTGCCTGCAAATTCTATTGGCAGCTAGGAGGACTTTTAAGAGGCCTTCCTCGATAGCTTCCAAGGTACATATGTTTGACCTCGAGACGCTGATGACTTAAGCCATATAGTTCAACAGCCCGGAGAGTCCGCCAGGAAATTCTGGACTAGGTTCTTAACTAAAAAGAACCAAATCGTCGACTGTCCGGATGCCGAATCCCTAGCAGCCTTCAAACACAGCATCTGCGAAGAATGGCTCGCTCGCCACCTCGTGCAAGGAAAGCCAAAAACCATGGCAGCCCTCACGGCACTCATGGTCCGCTTTTGTGCGGGCGAGGACAGTTGGTTGGCCCATAGCAAAAACAATGCAAGTGACGCCGGTACCCCTGAAGCTAAAACTAGCAAAGACAAGTCTCGATGCAATAGATACAAGCGTCAGAACAACAGTGATAACACCGAGGGCACGACAGTCAATGCCGGATTCAAGGGCTCTAAGTCCGGTTAGTGGAAGAAGCCGTTCCAAAAGAAAAATTCAGTCCCATCCAGCTTGGACCGCATACTTGATTGTCCGTGCCAGATTCATGGCACCCCAGACAAGCCACCCAATCATACAAATAGAGATTGCTGGGTTTTTAAACAGGCCGGCAAATTAAATTCCAACAACAAGGAAAAGGGATTGCAAAGCGAGAACGATGACGAAGAGACCCAGCAACCGAACACAGGGGGACAGAAGAAGTTTCCCCTCAGGTCAAAACGGTGAACATGATATACGCTACCCACATCCCCAAGAGGGAGCACAAGCGTGCGCTCAGGGACGTCTACGCGATAGAGCCAGTCGCCCCAAAATTTAATCCATGGTCGTCATGCCCGATCACTTTTGATCGTCGGGATCATCCGACCAGTATATGTCACGGTGGCTCAGCCGCACTGGTCCTAGACCCAATAATTGATGGGTTCCACCTGACTTGCATCCTTATGGGCGGAGCTAGCAGCCTCAATCTGCTTTAGCAGGATACAGCGCGAAAATGGGCATTAACCCATCTCGGATCAAGCCCACCAGGCTTACCTTCAAAGGAGTCATACCAGGTGTAGAGGCCCGTTGTACGGGCTCAATCACACTAGAGGTTGTCTTCGGATCTTCGGACAACTTCCGAAGTGAGGAGTTAATCTTCGATATCGTTCCTTTCCGCAGCGGCTATCACGCACTCCTCGGACGAACTGCGTTCGATCGATTCAATGCAGTACCACACTATGCTTATCTCAAGCTCAAGATGCCCGGTCCACTTCGCGTCATAACAGTCAAAGGAAATACGGAATGCTCCCTCCGTACAGAAGAGCACATAGCTTCCTTAGCAGCAGAAGTACAGAGCGGCCTTCTCAAGCAGAACCTTAATTCGACTGTCGAGCCCACGGACACTGTTAAGAGGGTCCGAACTACTCTGCAGTAGGAGAGCTCGGCATGTCAGGAGCTCGACTAGCAATCCGGCCTCCGCCTCAGTCCTGATCAAGTGGTGGCATTTGTGCCGTGCGTACATAACTACGCACTCAAAATCCCATGGGCATCGATGGAGGCATAGCTAGCTTGTGGTCCGTAGTACGGCTCAATCGACATCGGATACACACATACTTTCACGTTTACTTGTTTCCTTCTCAGGTCTCAATCCCACAAGCACCATCTGGTGGTCTGGTCATCGGTCCTCTCGAAGGATAAACACACCAAGACGGCGAGAGACGCAGTCATATGGGGGACTTCTTAGGTGATTCCGTTAACGATAACTCTACCTGTTTTTCAGGACCCGTGTGCAGATCTCCCTTGGTTTCGGCATGTCAAATAGCCTGTTTCTTATCGCACTACCTGTATCGATGCGCCTTGACAAACTAATTAAATTAAAATGAGAATAGTCAGCGGCTGGAGCTGTAGGACTCCAGCATTTACCTTCATACCTTTTCTGTTTTCTTTTTTTTCAGCACCCCTGTGGATAACCCTATCAGGTAGCACCCATACACTTTGGTACGTTTCATGTTCGCCAGGGGTTGCACAGCACCCCACACTATGGCAACAAAAGTTCGAACACTTTTTATAAGTATAGTTCGGCACCCCGAATTTAGCATTATATGCATTGGCTCCGAATCATGTCTTTGGTCAATAGTTGGGTTGCCCGGCTCCTATGCTTGCTACCTTACATTCCGCTATATCGGCTAAGGTAGTAAAGGGAGAACTACTGCGATTGTGCCTTGGTTTATCCAAAGGAGCACCTCGGTAGAGAAAGCCGAAAACTGACTGTCATGATGCGGCGAGAGCCAGTCAGCTGTTCGGAGGTTGCAAATCATTGGAGATTTCTTCCGCATTACCCGAAGGATTGGTACTTCCCGATCAGACGATTATAGCACTCTAGTTCAGATACTAGGGGATGCGCCCATGTTTTTATTGTCGCACTCCTATGGCTAAGTGAGGGCGTTACAGCTGCATAGTCTGGTTGTCTGGTTCGTTGCGCTAAACAACTCCTTCAAGGACCATCTAATTGGATCAAGATTGTTTAGATTCCATCCCGAACACCCCCGTACTACCGACATGGGGGCAGAAGCCAATGACTGGTTAACCCTCAAATTTCATGCAACACGGCCGCACATGAAGTAAAAATTTAAAAACATAATAAGCATTATATTGCACAAACACTTTGTTTCATCGTACAAGGCAGAGGGAGCTCAAATACATTCATTCAAAGATGGTGTCCTTCGCACAATGATCCGCAACAATGCGGGACCCCTCTAAGACATCGCCGAAGTACCGCTCAGCTGTGCGGTGCTCCTTGCCCTCCGACGGCCCCCCGGTCGCTAGCTTGACAGCGTCCAGCTTCGCCCACCAGACCTTGCTATAAGAGAAGGCCAGACGCGCGCCCTCGATGCAGACGGACCGCTTGATGACATCCAGCCGAGGATAGTCATCCATCAGCTTCTTCACGAGGCTGAAGTAGCTGCTGGGAATAGCTTCGGCTGGCCACAGCCGGATTATCATATCCTTCATGGCCATCTCGGCCACCCTGTGTAGCTCGACCAGCTATTTCAGCTGATCGCTGAAGGATACCAGATGTTCTGGCGCGCAATATTGCGAGCAGAACAGCTTCTCCGCGGAGCTCCCTTCTTTGGCTTGGAAAAACTCCGCAGCGTCGGTCACACTGCGTGGCAGATCAGCAAAGGCCCCTGGAGAACTCCGTATCCGGGTTAGTAAAAGAAATTTCCTCTTCACACTCCTTCTTTGCTTATTGAATGCCTTACGCGCCGCGATCTTGCTGGCCTCCTGGATCTCATGGAGGGCATCCTGGACTTCAATCCGGGCCGCCTCCGCACTCCTACGAGCCTTGGCAACTTCGGCCTCTTAAGCCGACGCATTGTACTCCATGGTCTCGCACTTCCTCACCGCGTCCTGGAGCTCCTGTTGGACTCCGTTGACCCGGGCCTTGAGCCTCTTACGGGCGGCCTGCTCCTTGACAGCCTTCCCCTCGGCTTCGACCAGGGCCACTTTCAGGGCCTCGACCTTGGTCGTCGCCTCTGTTCACATCATGGTATTTCGGCCATTGCATATCATTTTCCCTTTTTCGAATCCATAACAGATTATTACTTACCTTGTTTTTCCTGGAGCTGCCTCTTCACCTGGCCCAGCTCCTCCTCGGCCTCCACCAGTTTCTGCTTCAGTCCAGAGACTTCGGCAGTATGCGAGGCCGCGGCCAACAGCGACGCTTGCGCATACATTTCAGACAAATTTAGTTAGTTTCCTGCAATAGGAGATTGATCCTCTGTCCGGTTTTTATTTTCGAACACCGGACAATGTCTCAGGAGAAGTTTGATACTTGATAATGGTTTTGAGATATAAAGGTGGTAATATTAGAGTGTGCTAGTTGAGTAGTTGTGAATTTGAGAAATACTTGCATTGAGGTTTGCAAGTCCCGTAGCATGCACGTATGGTGACCATTGTGTAACAAATTTGAAACATGAGGTGTTATTTGATTGTCTTCCTTATGAGTGGCGGTCGGGGACGAGCGATGGTCTTTTCCTACCAATCTATCCCCTCGGAGCATGCGCGTAATGCTTGGTTTTTGATGACTTGTAGATTTTTTCAATAAGTATGTGAGTTCTTTATGACTAATGTTGAGTCCATGGATTATACGCACTCTCACCCTTCCATCATTGCTAGCCTCTTCGGTACCGTGCATTGCCCTTTCTCACCTTGAGAGTTGGTGCAAACTTCGCCGGTGCATCCAAACCCCGTGATATGATACGCTCTGTCACACATAAACCTCCTTATATCTTCCTCAAAACAGCCACCATACCTACCTATTATGGCATTTCCATAGCCAATCCAAGATATATTGCCATGCAACTTCCACCGTTCCATTTATCATGACACACGTCATCACTGTCATATTGCCTTGCATGATCATGTAGCTGGCATCGTATTTGTGGCAAAGCCACCATCCATAATTTTTCATACATGTCACTCTTGATTCATTGCCCTTCCCGGTACACCGCCGGAGGCATTCATATAGAGTCATACATTGTTCTAGTATCGAGTTGTAATCATTGTGTTGTAAATAAATAGAAGTGTGATGATTATTGTTAATAGAGCATTGTCCCGAAAAAATGAAATAAAAAGGGGCAATGCTACTATCCTTTTTTACACACTTGTGCTTCAAAGTAGCACCATGATCCATATGATAGAGAGTCTCTTGCTTTGTCACTTTCATATACTAGTGGGAATTTTTCATTATAGAACTTGGCTTGTATATTCCAACAATGGGCTTCCTCAAATGCCGTAGGTCTTCGTGAGCAAGCAAGTTGGATGCACACTCACTTAGTTTCTTTTGTTGAGGTTTCATACATTTATTGTTGTAGTGCATCCGTTGCATGGCAATCCCCGTGGAAGTCCTGGACTAAGGGGTCCTCGGGCATCCGGCCTGTTAGCCATGGGCCGGACTGATGGGTTGTGAAGATACGAAGACCAAAGACTGCACCCGTGTCTGGATGGGACTCTCCTTGGCGTGGAAGGCAAGCTTGGCGACCAAATATGTAGATTCCTTTCTTTGTAACCGACCTTCTGTAACCCTAGATCCTCCCGGTGCTTATATAAACCGAAGGACTTAGTTCGAAGGGAGGGAGATTCATGATCATAGCCATACAAGCTAGACCTCTAGGGTTTAGCCATTACGATCTCGAGGTAGATCAACTCTTGTAATACTCATATTCATGAATATCAATCAAGCAGGACATAGGGTATTTCCTCCATAGAGAGGGCCCGAACCTGGGTAAACATCGTGTCCCCTGTCTCCTGTTACCATCGACCTTAGACGCACAGTTCAGGACCCCCTACCCGAGATCCGTCGGTTTTGACACCGACATTGGTGCTTTCATTGAGAGTTCCACTGTGTTGTCGCCAAAAGGTTTGATGGCCCCTTCAATCATCAATAATGACGTTGTCCAAGGAGAAACTTTCCTCCCCGGACAAATCTTTGTGTTTGGCGGCTTTGCATTGTGGGCCAATTCGCTTGGCCATCTGGAGCAGATCGAAAGCTACGCCCCTGGCCATCAGGTCAGATTTGGGACCTTGAACTACGTTGCGGACATCCGTGGAGACTTGATCTTCGTCGGATTCGAGACCGTGGCTGCCACCCCCGGTCACCCCGATGATCATGACCTAAATCTGTCATCAGAGCGCATCCAGGAGATCACTCCTATAACCGCTCTGGCCTTAGAGCCGGAGCAGATTGCGCCATCTGAGGACGGGAGGATCAACCCCACCTCGGAGGCCGCAGATTCTACGGCGTTGGAGCTACACATAGACTTAACCTCTCACGACGTCTTTGTCACCAGAACTCCGGACTTGTCTCCGGCCATAAGTTCTGAACCACGTGAGCCCGCGGACATCGAGCTTGATCGTTTATCGGTCTTAAAGTTCAGTGTCGCAGATATCTTCCAGCACTCGCCTTTGGGCGATGAGCTAAACTCGTTAAAGAACCTGTCCTTGGCAGAGGACTCGCAGTCGAACTATATTCAGTTCGAAGTAGGGGCTAGCGGTGGAGAATTTTTCTTCCCACCCGCCACCCACTTCATCGCCACGGTCGAGGATTTGATCGACACACTTGATTACGAGTCCGAAGACACCGACGGTATGGATGACGATGCCTGAGAAGAAGAGGCCCAGAACCTGCCGTTCACCGGACTCTGGACGGCCACTTCCTCGTACAATGTATACATGGTGGATGCACCAAAGGAGAACAGCGGTGATGACAAGGAAGATCCAGCTAAGGATAAACCTTCTGAAATACAATCCAAGTGCTGGCATCAGCAGCGCCGCTCTAAGTCACGCCGCAGTAAAGACAGCAACACCGGCACATGAGAAGATAACACTCTGGAAGGTGCCGAAGACAATGAAGACCCTGTTGAAACAGCTAATGAACAAGATGAACGGGAAGATTGGCAGGCTATCCCTGGTAAGCAGGCCACGCACAAAGACTCTGAGGACGAAAGTTACCTTCCTCTCTCCGAGGATGAGGTGAGCCTCGGCACTGACAATTTCATCGTGCCTGAGGAACCTCTTGAGCAGGAGCACTTCAAGCCCCAGCTAATCGCCACTGCAAGGAGCCTAAAAAGAAGCAGAAGCAGCTTCAAGCTGACCAAGATCTGCTCAATGATAAATGGACCGATGTCCTAGCAGCCGAAGAATACGGCCTCAAGCGCCCAACCAAAAAGCTACCCAAAGCGCAAGTTGCTACCTCAGTTTGACGAGAAGGCACTGGAATACATACCTCCATCGTATAATGCGGCTGACTGACCACCACGTGGTCGGGACAAAACGGCAACTCACGCCGAACACCAGCCAGCCCTGCCTCATCGCACAGGTAGAGGTAAATTAACCTATGGTCATACATATGACCTCCGGCAAAACCTGAAGAATAAAGCAGGACATACTTAATCAATCTAAGGATCGCGAGGACGTGCCTCGACACGCGATGACGGACACCTGTTCGAATGTGACAAACTTAGTCATGCGCGGGCTGAAAACTGTAGACGGACTCCATCAGAGCTACGTCGCGATACGGCCCGATATAGAGGTGCCGCACACTCTCATTGCTTCACTGATGTGGTCCTAGATCAGGAATTCCCAGAAGGGTTCAAACCCATGAATATAGAATCATACGATGGAACCACGAACCCCGCGGTGTGGATCGAAGACTTCATTCTCCACATTCATATGGCCCACGGCGATGACCTCCACGCCATCAAATACCTCCCTTTAAACCTCAAGGGGCCAGCTCGGCCCTGGCACAATGGCCTGCCTGCAAATTCTATTGGCAGCTGGGAGGACTTGGAAGAGGCCTTCCTTGATAACTTCCAAGGTACATATGTTCGACCTCCGGACGCTGATGACTTAAGCCATATAGTTAAACAACCCGGAGAGTCCGCCAGGAAATTCTGGACTAGGTTCTTAACTAAAAAGCACTCATGGTCCGCTTTTGTGCGGGCGAGGACAGTTGGTTGGCCCATAGCAAAAACAATGCAAGTGACGCCGGTACCCCTGAAGCTAAAACTAGCAAAGACAAGTCTCGATGCAATAGATACAAGCGTCGAAACAACAGTGATAACACCGAGGATACGACAGTCAACGCCGGATTCAAGGGCTCTAAGTCCGGTCAGCGGAAGAACCCATTCCTAAAGAACAATTCAGGCCCATCCAGCTTGGACCGCATACTTGATTGTCTGTGCCAGATTCATGGCACCCCAGACAAGCCACCCAATCATACAAATAGGGATTGCTGGGTTTTTAAACAGGCCGGCAAATTAAATGCCAAAAACAGGGAAAAGGGATCGCAAAGCGAGGACGATGACGAAGAGACCCAGCAGCCGAACACAGGGGGACAGAAAAAGTTTCCCCTCAGGTCAAAACGGTGAACATGATATACGCTACCCACATCCCCAAGAGGGAGCGCAAGCGTGCGCTCAGGGACGTCTACGCGATAGAGCTAGTCGCCCCAAAATTTAATCCATGGTCGTCATGCCCGATCACTTTTGATCGCCGGGATCATCCAACCATTATCCGTCATGGTGGCTCAGCCGCACTGGTCCTAGACCCAATAGTTGATGGGTTCCACCTGACTCGCATCCTTATGGACGGAGGTAGTAGCCTCAATCTGCTTTATCAGGATACAACACGAAAAATGGGCATTAACCCATCTCGGATCAAGCCCACTAGGACTACCTTCAAAGGAGTCATACCAGGTGTAGAGGCCTACTTTACGGGCTCAATCACACTAGAGGGTGTCTTCGGATCTCTGGAAAACTTCCGAAGCGAGCAGTTAATCTTCGATATCGTTCCTTTCCGCAGCGGCTATCATGCACTGCTCGGACGAACTGTGTTCGCTCGATTCAACGCAGTACCACACTATGCTTATCTCAAGATCAAGATGCCCGGTCCACTTGGCATCTTAACAGTCAAAGGAAATATGGAACGCTCCCTCCGTACAGAAGAGCACACAGCTGCCTTAGCAGCAGAAGTATAGAGCGGCCTTCTCAAGAAGAACCTTAATTCGACAGTCGAGCCCACGGACACCGTTAAGAGGGTCCGAACTACTCTGCAGCAGAAGAGCTCGGCACGTCAGGAGCTCGACTAGCAATCCGGCCTCCGTCTCACTCCCGATCAAATGGTGGCATTTGTGCCGCGTGTACAAAACTACGCACTCAAAATCCCATGGGCATCGACGGAGGCATAGCTAGCTTGTGGTCCGTAGTACGGCTCAATCGACATCGGATACACACATACTTTCATGTTTACTTGTTTCCTTTTCAGGTCTCAATCCCACAGGCACCATCTGGTGGTCTGGTCATTGGTCCTCTCGAAGGATAAACACACTAAGACGGCGAGAAACACAGTCATATGGGGGACTTTTTAGGTGATTCCGTTAACGATAACTCTACCTGTTTTTTAGGACCCGCGTGCAGCTCTCCCTTGGTTTTTGCATGTCAAATAGCATGTTGCTTATCGCACTACCTATATCAATGCGCCTTGACGTACTAATTAAATTACAATGAGAACAATCTGCGGCTGGAGCTGTAGGACTCCAGCTTTTTACCTTCGTACCTTTTCTGTTTTCTTTCTTTTTTCAGCACCCCTGTGGATAACCCTATCAGGTAGCACCCATACACTTTGGTACGTTTCATGTTCGCCAGGGGTTGCACAACACCCCACACTATGGCAACAAAAGTCCGAACACTTTTTATAAGTATAGTTTGGCACCCCGAATTTAGCATTATATGCATTGGCTCCGAATCATGTCTTTGGTCAATAGTTGGGTTGCCCGGCTCCTGTTCTTGCTATCTTATGTTCCGCTATATTGGCTAACGTAGTAAAGGGAGAACTACTACGATTGTGCCTTGGTTTATCCAAAGGAGCACCTTAGTAGAGAAAGCCGAAAACTGACTGCCATGATGCGGCGAGAGCCGGTCAGCTGTTTGGAGGTTGCAAATCATTGGAGATTTCTTCCACATTACGCAAAGGATTGGTACTTCCCGATCAGATGATTATAGCACTCTAGTTTGGATACTAGGGGCTGCGCCCATGTTTTTATTGTCGCACTCCTACGGCTAAGTAAGGGCGTTACAGCCGCATAGTCTGGTTGCCTGGTTCGTTGCACTAAACAACTCCTTCAAGGACCATCTAATTGGATCAAGATTGTTTAGATTCCATCCCGAACACCCCCGTACTACCTACATGGGGGCAGAAGCCGACGACTGGTTAACCCTCAGATTTCATGCAACACGACCACACAGGAAGTAAAAAATTTAAAAACATAGTAAGCATTATATTGCATAAACACTTTGTTTCATCATACATGGCAGAGGAAGCTCAAATACATTCATTCAAAGATGGTTTCCTTCGCACAATGATCCGCAACAATGCGGGACCCCTCTAAGACATCGCCGAAGTATCGCTCAGGTGTGCGGTGCTCCTTGCCCTCCGACGGCCCCCCGGTCGCTAGCTTGACAGCGTCCAGCTTCGCCCACCAGACTTTGCAATAAGAGAAGGCCAGACGCGCGCCCTCGATGCAGACGGACCGCTTGATGACATCCAGCCGAGGACAGGCATCCACCAGCTTCTTCACGAGGTCGAAGTAGCTGCTGGGAATAGATTTGGCTGGCCACAGCCAGATTATCATATCCTTCATGGCCATCTCGGCCACCCTATGCAGCTCGACTAGCTGTTTCAGCTGATCGCTGAAGGATACCGAATGTTCTGGCGTGCAATATTGCAACCAGAACAGCTTCTCTTGCGGAGCTCCCTTCTTCGGCTCGGAAAAACTCCGTAGCGTCGGTCACACTGCGTGGCAGATCAGCAAAGGCACCTGGAGAACTCCGAATCCGGGTTAGTAAAAGAAATTTCCTCTTCACCTTCCTGCTTTGCATATTGAATGCCTTACCCCCCGCGATCTTCCTGACCTCCTGGATCTCATGGAGGGCGTCCTGGGCTTCAATCCGGGCCGCCTCCGCACTCCTACGAGCCTTGGCATGTTCGGCCTCTTGAGACGACGCATTGTGCTCCAAGGTCTCGCACTTCCTCACCGCGTCCTGGAGCTCCTATTGGACTTCGTTGACCCGGGCCTTGAGCCTCTTACGGGCGGCATGCTCCTTGACAGCCTTCCCCTCGGCTTCGACCAGGGCCGCTTTCAGGGCCTCGACCTCGGTCGTCGCCTCTATTCACATCATGGTATTTCGGTCATTGCATATCATTTTCCCTTTTTTGAATCCATAATAGGTTATTACCTACCTTGTTTTTCATGGAGCTGCCTCTTCATCTGGCCCAGGTCCTCCTCGGCCTCCACCAGTTTCTGCTTCAGTCCAGAGACTTCGGCAGTATGCGAGGCCGCGGCTAACAGCGACGCCTACGCATACATTTCAGAAAAATTTAGTTAGTTTCCTGCAATAGGAGACTGATTCTTTGTCCGGTTTTTCTTTCCGAACATTGGACAATGTCTCAGGGGCTACTATCTATATTGGGAGTTTCTCCTTTTTTGCGCTGCTTACCTCAAAACCAGTCAACACGCTGCTGCCAGCTTTGGTTAGTCCACTCTTGGCGGACTAAACCTTTTCAATTACCGTGCCCATAAGGACACGGTGCTCATCCACAATGGAAGCGAGTCGCAGCGCTTCTAGCAGATTATTTGGTGCCCCTGGTTGGACAGGGGTCACCGGTGGAACAGGCATCCCCCCTTCTTCCCAAGGAGGTCGCATGCCGGATTACGGAGCAGCCTCGGTCTCCGGAATTGAGTCCAGCTAAGGGTCGAACTGAGTACGGCCCTCCCCACCAGTCTCCATGGGGATTGATTCCCCTTTGTGTCCAGCGACGGGGATTTCGCCTTCTGGTGCCTCCTGAGCCTCTCCCCCGCCTGGAACAGTCCTTCGGGACAGCACCTCCGCATCATCCTTGCCCTTGGGGGAGTGAGCAGCTAGTGGTGAATTGGTGGCCATCGCCTTGGAATCCAGCGAGCCTCCTGACGAGGATCACGGGGAGCTGTTGTGGGCCAGACTACAATAACATAATCAATCATGTTAATACAATAAGGGGGAGACCCTTTATGGGCGGATATAAGTCTTAGCACTTACGATGCGGCCTGAGGCTTAGTGCGGGGGTGTCTCTCCTTTCCCCTTCTTGGGTGCCTCCGCCTCCAGAATTGTGGAGACCGCCCTCTTCTTCCTCCCCACATCAAGGGGAGAGTCGCTTTCCTCCTCCACCTCATCCTCGTTGTCTTCGGCAGTGGGGGAACGGGTCTTATCTTTGGACATCACGTCCGAAGTGCCTTTGCGGCGGGGGCCACTCCGGACCCCCTTGTCCTTCCCTGTGGCCTTCTTCTCTGGTGCCTTATAAGGCGCCGGCTCCAGCATCTTCGCTAAACGCAGGATGACTGGTTCTTCAGGCAGGGGAGTCGGACACCGGATCTGCTTCGGCCTCTTCAACCAGTACTGAAAAAGCAATGATAATAAAAGCTTAGATATCGTCCTTGAAACAAGCAAATAGGGGATGTGTTGAAAATAACATACCTCATTGGGGAGGTGATTTATGTCATGACCACGGTCCGAATCTGTGGCCGGCGGAATCTCGTTGCCCTTGAAGAGAAACTTCCAGGCATCTTCGTGAGTTGTTTCGAAGAGCCTCTCCAAGGTGTGGTGTTTTTCGGGTTGAAGTCCCATAGAGGGCGGCTTCGGCTCTGGCAGGGGAGGATCTGGCGCACCAGCATCACTTGGATTACGTCGACAAGCTTGATGTCCCTATCGATCATGCTTTGAATGCGCGTTTGCAGCGCAATCAACTCGTCTGAAGAACACCAGTTCGGGCTCTTCTCGACCCAGGAGGTGAGTCGCATGGGAGCGCCGAGTTGAATTCGGCAGCCGTGACCCAGGTGGCATCGCGGGGTTCTGTAATGTAGAACCATTGTTTCTGCCATTCCTTGACAGACTCCACGAATGTGCCTTTTGGCCAAGAGACATTGGTGAGCTTGCTCACCATGGCGCCCCTACACTCTGCATGCTGGCCATCCACCACCTTCGGCTTCACATTGAAGATTTTGAGCCACAGCGCGAAGTGGGGTTGTATGCGGAGGAAGGCCTCACACACGATGATGAACACCGAGATATTGAAGAAGGAGTTCGGGGATAGGTTGTGGAAATCTATCCCGTAGTAGAACATTATCCCGCGGACGAAGGGGTCGGGTGGAAACCCTAGCCCGCGGAGGAAATGGGGGATGAATACCACCCTCTCATTGGGCTTCAGCATGGGAATGATTTGACCCTAGGCTGGAAGACGGTGGGCGATTTCCTTCGCCAGGTACCCGGCCGCCCGAAGCTCGGCGATGTCCTCCTCCTTGACGGAGGAAGCCATCCACTTGCCTTGACCTCCGGATCCAGACATGGTTGAGTGCTTTATCGAGTGGGAACAGATGAGAACTTGGGCGCTGGAGCTCAAGAGTGGAAAGGCAGAAGAAGAGAGAAGGCGTGGGAGAAGAAAGGGGAATCTTATCTCCTTATAAGGGTAGCGAATATCGAACGCCTCCCCACTCGCCGTAAAATTCACCTACCCTCGAGGGCTGTGTAAACAGCACAGTTGGGTTACCCATGCCCGTATTGATGAGTCCCGCAATAAGGGGACACGATCTCTGCTTTGACAAGACATGCCAATGGAAACCGCATCTCAAAATATGGGATGGCAGGCAAAACGGTTCGATATAGTGTCCGGGCAAACGTGATGTCATGCCATAAAAAGTTGTCAGCAGATTGGATTCGTGAAATATTATATTCTCTCTACGGTTGTGTGTGGTGTGAGTTACAGGTCCAGACACATCGGTACGTCTAACGACTGTTTGGGAGTTCGGAAGGAGGAACCCGCCTTGCAATGCCAAAGACAGATCTACGCGACGGATACCTAGTCATTGAAGCCAGGTTCAGGGGCTACTAAGGGAGTCCTAGACTAAGGGGTCCTCGGGCGTCCGGCCTGTTAGCCATGGGCCGGACTGATGGGCTGTGAAGATACAAAGACCGAAGACTGCACCCGTGTCCGGATGGGACTCTCCTTGGCGTGGAAGGCAAGCTTGGCGATCAAATATGTAGATTCCTTTTGTTTGTAACCGACCTTGTGTAACCCTAGATCCTCCCGGTGCTTATATAAACCGGAGGACTTAGTTCGGAGATAGGGAGGTTCATGATCATAGCCATACAAGCTAGACCCTAGGGTTTAGCCATTACGATCTTGAGGTAGATCAACTCTTGTAATACTCGTATTCATGAATATCAATCAAGCAGGACATAGGGTATTACCTCCATAGAGAGGGCCCGAATCTGGGTAAACATCGTGTCCCCTGTCTCTTGTTACCATTGACCTTAGACGCACAGTTCGGGACCCCCTACCCGAGATCCGCCAGTTTTGACACCGACAATCCCTACTCCTCGCATTGACATCAATTGATGGGCATCTCCCTAGCCCATTGATTAGCCGTGTCGATGTGATACTTTCTCCTTTTTTCTCTTCTCCACATAACCCCCATCATCATATTCTATTCCACCCGTAGTGCTATATCCATGGCTCACGCTCATGTATTGCATGAAAGTTGAAAAAAGTTTGAGAATACTTAAGTGTGAAACAATTGCTTGGCTTGTCATCGAGGTTGTGCATGATGAGAACATTCTTGTGTGGCGAAAATGGAGCATGACCAAACTATATGATTTTGTAGGGATGAACATTCTTTTGCCATGTTATTTTGAGAAGACATGACTGCTTAGTTCGTATGCTTGAAGTATTATTATTTTTATGTCAATATTAAACTTTTGTCTTGAATCTTTCGGATCTGAATATTCATGCCACAATAAAGAGAATTACATTGAGAATTATGCTAGGTAGCATTCCACATCAAAAATTATTTTTATCATTTACCTACTCGAGGACGAGCAGGAATTAAGCTTGGGGATGCTTGATACGTCTCCAACGTATCTATAATTTTTTATTGTTCCATGCTATTATATTATCTGTTTTGGATGTTAATGGGCTTTATTTTACACTTTTATATTATTTTTGGGACTAACCTATTAATCCAAGGCCTAGTGCAAATTGCTGTTTTTTGCCTATTTCAGTGTTTCACAGAAAAGGAATATCAAATGGAATCCAAACGGAATGAAACCTTCGGGAACGTGATTTTTGGAACAAACGTGATCCAGAGGACTTGGAGTGGACGTCAAGAAACAAACGAGGAGTCCGCGAGGCAGGGGGTGCACCTACCCCACTGGGCGCGCCCTCCCCCTCGTGGGCCCCTCATGGCTCAACCGACCTACTTCTTCCTCCTATATATATACTCATATACCCTGAAAACATCCAGGAGCACCACAGAACCCTATTTCCACCGCCGCAACCTTCTGTACCCAAGAGATCCCATCTTGGGGCCTTTTCCGGAGCTCCGCCGGAGGGGGCATCGCTCACGGAGGGCCTCTACATCAACTCCATGGCCCCTTCGATGATGTCTGAGTAGTTTACTTCAGACCTTCGGGTCCATACTTATTAGCTAGATGGCTTCTTCTCTCTCTTTGAATCTCAATACAAAGTTCTCCTCGATCTTCTTGGAGATCTATTTGATGTAACTCCTTTTGCGGTGTGTTTGTCGAGATCCGATGAATTGTTAGTTTATGATCAAGTCTATCTATGAAAAATATTTATGCTTCTCTGAAATCTTTTATGTATGATTGGTTATCTTTGCAAGTCTCTTCGAATTATCAGTTTGGCTTGGCCTACTAGATTGATCTTTCTTGCAATGGGAGAAGTGCTTAGCTTTGGGATCAATCTTGCGGTGCTTGATCCTAGTGACATAAAGGGAAACGACACATATTGTACTATTTCCATCGAGGATAAAAAGATGGGGTTTATATCACATTGCTTGAGTTTATCCCTCTACATCATGTCATCTTACCTAATGCGTTACTCTGTTCTTATGAACTTAATACTCTAGATGCATGTTGGATAGTGGTCGATGTGTGGAATAATAGTAGTAGATGCAGGCAGGAGTCGGTCTACTTGTCACAGACGTGATGCCTATATACATGATCATGCCTAGATATTCTCATAATTATTCGCTTTTCTATCAATTGCTCGACAGTAATTTGTTCACCCACCGTAATACTTATGCTATCTTGAGAGAAGCCACTAGTGAAACTTATGGCCCCCGGGTCTATTCTCCATCATATTAATCTTCCGTAAACAAGCTATTTCTATTACCTTTATTTTGCAATCTCTACTTTTAATCTTTATCATAAACATACCAAAAAAATATTTTATCATCTCTATCAGATCTCACTCTTGTAAGTGACCGTGAAGGGATTGAAAACCCCTTTATCGCGTTGGTTGCGAGGTTCTTATTTGTTTATGTAGGTGCGAGGGACTTGTGTGTGGCCTCCAACTGGATTGATACCTTGGTTCCCAAAACTAAGGGAAATACTTACGCTGCTTTGCCGCATCACCCTTTCCTATTCAAGGGAAAACCAACGCAGTGCTCAAGAGGTATCAACGCTTAATTGGACTTTCACAAAGCCCATACCTTGATAAAGTTTTGAAGAAGTTCAAAGTGGATTAGTCAAAGAAAGTGTTCTTGCATGTGTTACAAGGTGTAAAGTTGAGTCAGACTCAATGCCCAACCACTACAGAAGATAGAGAGAAAATGAAAGTCATTCCCTATGCCTCGGCCATAGGTCCTATCATGTATACAATGTTGTGTAATAGACCTGATGTGTGCCTTGCTATAAGTTTAACAGGGAGGTACCAAAGTAATACAAGAGTGGATCACTGGACAGTGGTCAAGAACATCCTGAAATACCTGAAAAAGGACTAAGGATATGTTTCTCGTTTATGGAGGTGACAAGGAGCTCGTCGTAAATGGTTACGTCGATGGAAGCTTTGACACTGATCCGGATGACTCTAAGTCACAAACCAAATACGTATTTATATTGAATGGTGGAGCTATCGGTTGGTGCAGTTCCAAGCAGAGTGTCGTGGCGAGATCTGTGTGTGAAGCGGAGTACATAGCCGCTTCAGAAGCAGCAAATGAAGGAGTCTGGATGAAGGAGTTCATATCCGATCTAGGTGTAATACCTAGTGCATAGGGTCCAATGAAAATCTTTTGTGACAATACTAGTGCAATTGCCTTGGCAAAGGAATCCAGATTTCATAAGAGAACCAAGCACATCAAGAGATGCTTCAATTCCATCCGCGATCAAGTCAAGGAGGGAGACATAGAGATTTCCAAGATACATATGGATCTAAATGTTGCAGACCCGTTGACTAAGCCTCTCTCACGAGCAAAACATGATCAGCACCAAGACTTCATGGGTGTTAGAATCATTACTATGTAATCTAGATTATTGACTCTAGTGCAAGTGGGAAACTGAAGGAAATATGCCCTAGAGGCAATAATAAATTTGTTATTTATATTTCCTTATATCATGATAAATGTTTATTATTCATGCTAGAATTGTATTAACCGGAAACTTAGTACATCTGTGAATACATAGACAAACAGAGTGTCCCTAGTATGCCTCTACTTGACTAGCTCGTTAATCAAAGATGGTTAAGTTTCCTGACCATAGACATGTGTGTTGGGGAACGCAGTAATTTCAAAAAAATTCCTACGCACACGTAAGATCATGGTGATGCATAGCAACGAGAGGGGAGAGTATTGTCTACGTACCCTCGTAGACCGTAAGCAGAAGCGTTATGACAACGCGGTTGATGTAGTCATACGTCTTCACGATCGACCGATCCTAGTACCAAAAGTACGGCACCTCCACAATCTGCACATGTTCGGCTCGGTGATGTCCCATGAACTCTCGATCCAGCTGAGTGTCGAGGGAGAGCTTCGTCAGCATGACAACGTGATGATGGTGAAGATGATGCTACCGGAACAGGGCTTCACCTAAGCACTGCTATGATATGACCAAGGTGGATTATGGTGGAGTGGGGCACACACGGCTAAGGGATCAATGATCAACTTGTGTCTATGGGGTGCCCCCCTCCCCCGTATATAAAGGAGTGGGAGGGGGAAGGGCCGGCCCTCTATGGCGCGCCCTGGAGGAGTCCTACTCCCTCCGGGAGTAGGATCCCCCCCTTCCCTCTAGTTGGACTAGGAGAGAAGGAAGGGGGAGAGAGGTAGGAAGGAAAGGGGGCACCCCCCCCTTCCTAGTCCAATTCGGACCAGAGGGGAAGAGGGCACGCGGCCTGCCCTGGCTGCCTCTCTATCTCTCCACTAAACCCCGGGGGGTTCTGGTAACCCCACGGTACTCCGGTATATGCCCGAACTCACTCGGAACTTTTCCGATGTCCAAACATAGGCTTCCAATATATCAATCTTTATGTCTCGACCATTTAGAGACTCCTTGTCATGCTCGTGATCACATCCGGGACTCCAAACAACCTTGGGTTCATCAAAACACATAAACTCATAATACTGATTGTCACCTAATGTTAAGTGTGCGGACCCTACGGGTTTGACAACTATGTAGACATGACCGAGACATGTATCTGGTCAATAACCAATAACGGAACCTGGATGTTCATATTGGCTCCCACATATTCTACAAAGTTCTTTATCGGTCAAACCGCATAACGATATACGTTGTTCCCTTTATCATCGGTATGTTACTTGCTCGAGATTCGATCGTCGGTATCTTAATAACTAGTTCAATCTCGTTACCAGCAAGTCTCTTTACTCATTCCGTAATGCATCATCCCGCAACTAACTCATTAGTACATTGCTTTGCAAGGCTTATATTGATGTGCATTACCGAGAGGGCCAAGAGATACCTCTCCGACAATCGGAGTGACAAATCCTGATCTCGATCTATGCCAACTCAACAAACACCATCGGAGACACATGTAGATCACCTTTATAATCACCCAGTTACGTTGTGACATTTGGTAGCACACAAAGTGTTCCTCTGGTATTCGGGAGTTGCATGATCTCATAGTCATAGGGACATGTATAAGTTATGGAGAAAGCAATAGCAACAAACTAAACGATCATCGTGCTAAGCTAACGGATGGGTCAAGTCAATTACATCATTCTCTAATGATGCGATCTCGTTAATCAAATGACAACTCATGTCTATGGTTAGGAAACATAACCATCATTGATTCGACGAGCTAGTCAAGTAGAGGCAAACTAGTGACACTCTGTTTGTCTATATATTGACAAATGTACTAAGTTTTCGGTTAATATAATTCTAGCATGAATAATAAACATTTATCATGATATAAGGAAATATAAATAACAGCTTTATTATTGCCTCTAGGGCATATTTCCTTCAGTCTCCCACTTGCACTAGAGTCAATAATCTAGATTACATTGTAATGATTCTAACACCCATAGGGTCTTGGTGTTGATCATGTTTTGCTCGTGAGAGAGGCCTAGTCAACGGGTCTGCAACATTCAGATCCGTATGTATCTTGCAAATCTCTATGTCTCCCTCCTTGACTTGATCGCAGATGGAATTGAAGCGTTTGCCAAGGCAATTGCACCAGTATTGTCACAAAATATTTTCATTGGACCCGATGCACTAGGTATGACACCTAGATCATATATGAACTCCTTCATCCAAACTCCTTCATTTGCTGCTTCGGAAGGAGCTATGTATTCCGCTTGACGCGTAGATCTCGCCACGACGCTCTGCTTGGAACTGCACCAACTGACAGCTCCACCATTTAATAAAAACATGTATCCGGTTTGTGACTTAGAGTCAGCTGGGTCAGTTTCAAAGCTTGCATCGATGTAATCGTTTACGACGAGCTCTTTGTCACCTCCATATACGAGAAACATATCCTTACTCCTTTTCAGGTATTTTAGGATGTTCTTGAATGTTGTCCAGTGATCCACTCCTGGATTACTTTGGTACCTCCCTGCTAGACTGATAGCAAGGCACACATCAGGTCTGGTACACAGCATTGCATACATGATAGAGCCTATGGCTGAAGCATAGGGAACACCTTTCATTTTCTCTCTATCTTCTGCAGTGGTCGGGCATTGAGTTTGACTCAACTTCACACCTTCTAACACAGGCAAGAACCCTTTCTTTGCTTGATCCATTTTGAACTTCTTCAAAACTTTATCACGGTATGTGCTTTGTGAAAGTCCAATTAAGTGTCTTGATCTATCTCTATAGATCTTGATGCCCAATATATAAGTAGCTTCACCGAGGTCTTTCATTGAAAAATTCTTATTCAAGTATCCTTTTATGCTATTCAGAAATTCAGTATCATTTCTGATCAACAATATGTCATCTACATATAATATTAGAAATGCTACGGAGCTCCCACTCACTTTCTTGTAAATACAGGCTTCTCCAAAAGTTTGTATAAAACCATATGCTTTGATCACACTATCAAAGCATATATTCCAACTCCGAGAGGCTTGCATCAGTCCACAAATGGATTGTTGGAGCTTGCACACTTTTGTTAGAACCTTTTGGATCGACAAAACCTTCTGGTTGCATCATATACAACTCTTCGATATCATAGTCAACTCCTTGAACTTGTCGAAAACCTTTCGCAACAAGTCGAGCTTTGTAGACAGTAATATTACCGTCAACGTCAGTCTTCTTCTTGAAGATCCATTTATTCTCTATGGCTTGCCGATCATCGGGCAAGTCAACCAAAGTCCACACTTTGTTCTCATACATGGATCCAATCTCAGATTTCATGGCCTCAAGCCATTTTGCGAAATCTAGGCTCATCATCGCTTCCTCATAGTTCATAGGTTCATCATGGTCATGTAACATGACCTCCAGAACAGGATTACCGTACCACTCTGGTGCGGATCTTACTCTGGTTGACCTACGAGGTTCGGTAGTAACTTGATCAGAAGTTTCATGATCATCAACATTAGCTTCCTCACTTACTGGTCTAGGAATCACTGGAACTGATTTCAATGATGAACTACTTTCCAATAAGGGAGAAGGTACAGTTACCTCATCAAGTTCTACTTTCCTCCCACTTACTTCTTTCGAGAGAAACTCCTTCTCTAGAAAGGATCCATTCTTAGCAATGAATATCTTGCCTTCGGACCTGTGATAGAAGGTGTACCCAATAGTCCCCTTTGGGTATCCTATGAAGACACATTTCTCCAATTTGGTTTCGAGCTTATCAGGTTGAAGCTTTTTTACATAAGCATCGCAGCCCCAAACTTTAAGAAACGATAACTTGGGTTTCTTGCCAAACCACAGTTCATAAGGTGTCGTCTCAACGGATTTAGATGGTGCCCTATTTAATGTGAATGCAGCCGTCTCTAAAGCATAACCCCAAAATGGTAGTGGTAAATTAGTGAGAGACATCATATATCGCACCATATCTAATAAAGTGCGGTTACGACGTTCGGACACACCATTACGTTGTGGTGTTCCAGGTGGCGTGAGTTGCGAAACTATTCCACATTGTTTCAAATGAAGACCAAACTCGTAACTCAAATATTCTCATCCACGATCAGATAATAGAAACTTTATTTTCTTGTTATGATGATTTTCCACTTCACTCTGAAATTCTTTGAACTTTTCATAAATTTCAGACTTATGTTTCATTAAGTAGATATACCCATATCTTCTCAAATCATCTGTGAAGGTGAGAAAATAACGATATCTGCCGCGAGCTTCAATGTTCATTGGATCACATACATCAGTATGTATGATTTCCAATAACTCTGTTGTTGCTCTCTCCATTGTTCCGGAGAATGGAGTTTTAGTCATCTTGCCCATGAGGAATGGTTCGCAAGTACCAAGTGATTCATAATCAAGTGATTCTGGAAGTCCATCAGAATGGAGTTTCTTCATGCACTTTACACCAATATGACCCAAACGGAAGTGCCACAAATAAGTTGCACTATCATTATCAACTTTGCATCTTTTGGCTTCAATACTATGAACATGTGTATCACTACTATCAAGATTTGGTAAAAATAGACCACTCATCAAGGGTGCATGACCATAAAAGATATTACTCATATAAATAGAACAAACATTATTCTCTGATTTAAATGAATAACCGTGTCACATCAAACAAGATCCAGATATAATGTTCATGCTCAACGCTGGCACCAAATAACAATTATTTAGGTTTAAAACTAAGCCCGAAGGTAGATGTAGAGGTAGCGTGCGGACGGCGATCACATCGACTTTGGAACCATTTCCCACGCGCATCGTCACCTCGTCCTCAGCCAATCTTCGCTTAATACGTAGCCCTTGTTTCGAGTTGCAAATGTTGGCAACTGAACCAGTACCAAATACCCAGGCACTACTGCGAGCATTAGTAAGGTACACATCAATAACATGTATATCAAATATATCTTTAACTTTGCCACCCTTCTTCTCCGCCAAATACTTGGGGCAGTTCCGCTTCCAGTGACTAGTCCCTTTGCAGTAGAAGCACTCAGTCTCAGGTTTAGGCCCAGACTTGGGTTTCTTCACTTTTGCAGCAACTGGCTTGTTGTTCATCTTGAAGTTCCCCTTCTTCCCTTTACCCTTTTTCTTGAAACTGGTGGTCTTGTTGACCATCAACACTTGATGCTCCTTCTTTATTTCTATGTCCGCATCCTTTAGCATTGCAAATAGCTCCGGAATCGTATTATCCATCCCTTGCATATTATAGTTCATCACGAAGCTCTTGTAGCTTGGTGGCAGTGATTGAAGAACTCTGTCAATGACACTATCATCAGGAAGATTAACTCCCAACTGAGTCAAGTGGTTGTGGTACCCAGACATTCTGAGTATATGGTCACTGACAGAACTATTCTCCTCCATTTTGTAGTTGTAGAACTTTGTCGGTGTTTTGGGAACGGGGGTCCCCAGACTTGCCTGCCTGCGGCCCACGGTGTGGCTTTGCTAGCAGGCATGTATAGCCCATCTTCGTCCACAAGGCATTCAAGACCCTCGCGAGGGGCCAAGCCTCGCGAGGCGGACGGTGCAAGATCTCCTCAGGAGCGGCCTCGCCAGGCAGGCTCGCGAGGGGCAGAGAGATCAAGGCAAGGCAAACCTCACGAGGTTCTCATGACGTGAGCCATGACGATCGAGGCCAGGTGGGCACCAGCGCGCGCAGCATCCTTGTTTGCTCTTTGGTGCTAGGGGGGCAAGCGCAGGCAAGGAGTACCGAGGCATCAAGCAAACATTTCCATATCGGTGCAACGAGACCAAGACCAGTAGGACGGCAAGACAAAGGTCACCATGGAGCCCAAGGCGGCGTCACCACCAGAGCCTTTTGCAGGAGAAGACCACTTTTGTGAGGATAAGCTGTACTAGTTGTCCCCTTTCAAATTGACCGTTGTTGGCTCCCTTCCCGCTCAATATTTGGGGAAAGGACCAGGGCCTCTATAAATAGAACTAGCCACCACCGTAGCTAAGGCGGCCTCATCTGAGATTACGGGCGACCTCATCTTAGACTAGAACTAGTTCATCCCCACAATCACATCCACCAAGCACAAGAACACCTCTCCTCAGGAGGCTGTTCTTCCCCCTGTACTATTCATCCTCAGCCCGAGAGGCAATCCACCACCACCACGCAGGAGTAGGGTAATACACCACAACGGTGGCCCGAACCAGTATAAATCTTGTGTCCTTTGTGTTGTGAGTTGGTCGAGTTAGTTCGTAAGACCTTAGCTGAGTTAGGACATGGATCGGTAGGGGGGAATCTTCATGCGTACCCCAGAGTTCGAACCTTAAGTGTTTTTGCCGGTACCCGTGATCCAACATTTGGCACACCATGTAGGGGTGCGCCGGAGTCTTTCTTTCGTCGATTCGCGCTCCACCATCTCCACGTCCGCTCCCCCATAGTGGGCGCCCCTCCAGCTGGATCAACCGGTGCCCACAGCGGCGCTCAGGGGCTCCGAGCCCGTGCCCCCACCTTGCGGCAGGTGCAGTGGCCACCCAAGTTCAAGCCAGAGATGCCGCCGCGCTATGACGGCGCAGCGGACCCGTCGGCTTTCCTGCTGGCGTACGAGGAGGCCTTTTGGAAGCTGGGGACGACGGCAAGATCATGGCCAACTGGTTCCCAATGGCCCTTGTAGGCGCGCCGCGCGCCTGGCTCTTCCATTTGCCGAAGTCTTTTGTCGCCACCTGGGAGGAGCTGCGCAACCTCTTCATCACTCGCTTCGGGGAACCGGCGGCCCCCATCGTCGCAGCTCCTCTCGGTGGTTCACAAGCACCACCCTCAGATCGGCATGTCAAGCCGTACTTTCGCCAGATCGGTGCAGCTTCCAAGCGCCCGAGGGCTCCGCCTAGCTGGGCCGCGCCTGAGGCCAACCTCACCTTCGACTCAGAGGATCATCCCGCCTCCACCGTCGGCTCGGGTGCGCTCCCGATGCTGTGCGTGCCCACCATCTGCCACGTATCCATCACCAAAACGCTCGTCGACGGAGGTGCCGGCCTCAATGTGCTCTCCGTCGAAGCCTTCAGCCTCCTTTACGTACCGTTCGAGCAGCTCCGCCCCAGCAAGCCCTTCTTGTGGGTTGGCAGAGGCTCCTCCCGCTTCTTGGGGCAGATCTGCCTCCCCGTGACCTTCGGTACGCGCGACAACTACCGCACCAAGCTCATCGACTTCGACATCGCCCGCATTGACCTCCCGTACAACGCCATCCTCAGGTACCCAGCTCTGGCCTAGTTCATGGCAGCAACCCATCCTGCTTACAACCTCATGAAAATGCCGGGGAGCGAAGGTGTCCTCACCATCAAGGGGGGCGCCAAGGAGGCCCTAGAGGCGCTCAAGCTTGCCCTCAAGGCCGCCGCAACAGCACGACCCGCCGACGCGGATACCTCCAAGGCCAAGGGAGCTGCACCAACCAAGAAGAAGCAGTTCTTCACTCAGGACAAGGCAGAAACAATGCATGTGCCGGTCGAGGAAGACGGGTCCTCAGGGGCAACCTTTACCATAGGCGCCAACCTTGAGCCTGGTCAGGAGGAGGCACTAGTGAAGTTCTTGCGTGCAAACAAGGGAGTGTTCGCCTGGGAGCCTGATCAGCTGGTAGGGATCCCAAGAAAGGTAATAGAGCACCACCTGAAGGTGTGCCCTAATGTACGCCCCGTAAAGCAGAAGGCGAGGCGGCAGTCCATGGAGAAGCAAGCTTTCATCATCCAAGAAACCCGCAAGTTGGAGGCTGCGGGTGTCACTCACGAGGTTCGGTACCCCGAGTGGCTGGCAAACCCCGTCGTCGTCCCCAAGAAAGGCGAGAAGGAGAGGATGTGCGTCGACTTCACCAACCTCAACAAGGCCTGCCCCCAAGATCTGTTCCCGCTTCCACGCATCGACCAGATCGTCGACTCCACCGCCGAGTGCGGCTTGCTATGCTTCCTGGATGCATTCTCAGGATATCACCAGATCAACATGGCGGTAGAAGATGTGGAGAAGACGGCCTTCCTGACCCCGTGTGGGGTGTACTGCTACACTTGCATGCTGTTCGGGCTGTGCAACGCGGGCGCAACCTTCCAGCAGCTCATGCACATCGCCTTAGAGCGGCAGCTCGGGAGAAACGCTGAAGCCTACGTCAACGACATCATGGTGAAGTCTCGGGAGGCGGGGACCTTGATCCAAGACCTGGAGGAGACCTTTGAAAGCCTTTGCCAGGTGGACTTGCGGCTCAACCCATAGAAATGCATGTTTGGCGTCCCTTCTGGCAAGCTGCTGGGTTTCCTGGTATCCCACAGGGGGATCAAGGCCAACCCAGAGAACGTCAAGGCCATTGAAGACATGAGTCCACCGCAGACCCTCAAGGAAATGCAGAAGTTGGCTGGTCGGGTGACTGCATTGGGCCGCTTCATCTCTAAGCTGGGAGAGCGCGCCCTACCCTTCTTCAAGTTGATGAAAAAGAAGGGCCTGTTCGAGTGGACCCCAGAGGCCGACCAAGCTTTTCAAGACCTCAAGAGATACCTGACCAGCCCCTCCAGTGATGGTGGCACCGTGACCTCGTGAGCCCCTAGTGCTCTATCTTGCCGCCACCCCGTACTCAGCCAGCGCGGCTCTGGTGGTGGTTCAGGAAGAACACCAAGGGTGCATCGCGTCATGCCACGCCTCCAGCAGAGACGACGCAAGACCGAAGGGCGCCACAAGGGCCGCAGCAGCAGCAGCAGAGGATCAGGCTCAGCAGGACGAAGCCCCCAAACCCGCGAAGGCCCTGATTAGCGATCAAGCGTTAGGGGTTCCCTCCCTCAAGAGGCACACCAACTCCAGGAGGGCGCAAGCCTCATCAGCGCACCTACCCTCGTCGAGCACCCGGAGTACTTTGTCAGCACGGTGTTGCGGGATGCAAGAGCACGGTACCCCATGCCTTAGAAGCTCCTACTCGCGCTCCTGGTGGCCTCGCGAAAGCTGCGGCACTACTGCCAGGGCCACCCCATCAAGGTCGTCTCAGCTTACTCATTGGAGAGAGTGCTCAGGAGCCCCAACCTACCGGAAGAGTCGCTGAATGGAACATCGAGTTGCAAGCATTCCACTTGGAGTTCAGTACTACCAGGGTCATCAAGGGAGCCACGCTCGCTGATTTCATGGCAGAATGGACAGACGCCCAGGCGCTTGAAGTAGGCGAAGACCGGTCCCTCTCGCTGGGAAGCGAGGCGCCTGACGGCTCGGTCATATATTTCGATGGTGCCTTCGCGCGCCAGGGCGCGGGGGCTGGAGTAGTGCTCAGCTCGCCCACTCAGGACAAGCTCTACTACGACGTGCAGCTCTGCTTCCAGCAGGGCGAGAAGGTCTCCAACAACATTGTAGAATACGAAGGCCTCATAGCCGGCCTGAAGGCTGCGGCGGTGCTGGGGGTGAATCGTCTCACTATCAAGGGCGACTCACAGCTCCTCGTCAACTTCTCCAACAAGGTATACGAGCCGAAGGGCGAGCACATGGAAGCATACCTCGCGGAGGTGCGCAAGATGGAGAAGCAATTTCTAGGCCTGGAGTTGCAGCACGTGCCCCGTGGCACCAACAAGGTAGCTAACGACATCCCCATAAGAGCATCCAACTGACAGCCTCAAGAGCCTGGCGTCTTCGAGGAGCGGCTCTTCAAGCCATCAGCAACGCCACCGCTTTCAAGAACAGCTCAGCCTCGATAGGAACTGCCGCAGCCGCCTGCCATAGGAGCCCCGACCTGTGGCCCGGCCTTGGGAGCGCGCCTACTCCTGGCGCTCGACCCCCAGGAGGGATGCTGGACCAAGGAATTCAAGGAATACCTAATGCAAGGGACGTTGCCGGAGAAAGAGGAGGACACGGAGCGCGTGGCCCGTCAGGCCGCAGCATACTGCATCTGGGGCGGTGAGTTATACAGGAAGCGACCAAATGACGTTTCACTATGTTGTATCTCCAGGGAACAGGGGAAAGAGTTGATAGCTGACATACACGACGGGGACTGCGGGCACCACTCGTCGTCGCGAACCCTTGTCAGCAAGGCATTCTGAAGTAGATTCTACTGGCCTGCGGTGCTCAACGACGCAGCTGAGCTGGTAAAGTCCTGCGAGGCCTGCCAATTCCATGCCAAGCAGATCCATCAGCCACCTCAGGGCCTCCAGACCATTCCACTCTCGTGGCCATTCGCAGTCTGGGGGCTGCATATTCTGGGCCCGTTTCCTCGGGCGCCTGGGGGCTATCGATACCTCTACGTCGCCATCGACAAGTTCACTAAGTGGCCTGAGGTTGAAGCCGTCCGCGCCATCCCAGCTAGCTCTATGGTCAAGTTCATCGAGGGCCTCGTGAGCTATTTTGGGGTCCCCAACCGCATCATCACCGATAACGGCTCGCAGTTCACTAGTAATCTCTTCAGTCATATTGTGCTAACCTTGGAACGCAGATCTGCTACGCCTCGGTAGCACACCCCAGGAGCAATGGCCAGGCCGAACGCGCCAACACGGAGGTCCTAAGGGGCCTCAAGACCGGGACCTTCAAGAAGAAGCTCGAAGCCTATGGCAGGGGCTGGCACGACAAGCTCTAGTCTATGTTGTGGTCAATCCACACCACCGCCACCAAGCCAACAGGCGAAACCCCGTTCTTCCTCGTCTACAGAGCAGAAGCAGTCCTCCCTCATGAGGTCAAGCATCGCTCCGGACGGGTCCTGGCATTTGATGAGACGCCACAGGACGCCATGCGGGGGATGGACCTCGTGCTAGGGGAGGAAAGTCGCCGCGAAGCTGCACTATGAGCGGGAAGATACCAGCAGGCGCTGCGGCGGTACCACTATCGCGGCGTCCGCTCCAGGACTCTTGAGGTGGGTGACCTCATCCTGAGGCAGGTGCTCTCCAGGGAGGGGCTGCATAAGCTCTCACCCATGTGGGAGGGCCCGTGTCGGTGTCAAAACCGGCGGATCTCGGGTAGGGGGTCCCGAACTGTGCGTCTAGGCCGGATGGTAACAGGAGGCAAGGGACACGAAGTTTTACCCAGGTTCAGGCCCTCTTGATGGAGGTAAAACCCTACGTCCTGCTTGATTAATATTGATGATATGGGTAGTACAATAGTAGATCTACCACGAGATCGGAGAGGCTAAACCCTAGAAGCTAGCCTATGGTATGATTGTTGTTCTGTATCTTGTCCTACGGACTAAAACCCTCTGGTTTATATAGACACCGGAGAGGATTAGGGTTACACAAAGTCGGTTACAATGGTAGGAGATCTATATATCTGTATCGCCAAGCTTGCCTTCCACGCCAAGGAAAGTCCCTTCCGGACACGGGACGAAGTCTTCAATCTTGTATCTTCATAGTCCAGGAGTCCGGCTGAAGGTATAGTCCGGCCATCCGGACACCCCCTAATCCAGGACTCCCTCAGTAGCCCCTGAACCAGGCTTCAATGACGACGAGCCCGGGCGCAGTTTGTCTTCGGCATTGCAAGGCGGGTTCCTCCTCCAAGTACTTCATAGAAGATTTTGAACACAAAGATAGTGTCCGGCTCTGCAAAATAAATTTCCACATATTGCCATAGAGAGAATAATATTTACACAAATCTAATCTGCTGACGTATTCCGTAGTGTGACGCACCACGGCCAAGCCTTTATTCGAATCATTTTACTATCCCACCTCAGCGCATCATGCGAGGCAGTTTCCTTGGCACGTCTTGTTAGAGCAGAGATCGTGTCCCCCTATTCCGGGATTCTCATCAATACGGGCGTGGGTAACCCAACCGCGGCATTGATTACGGCGCTTGGAGATAAGCGAGTTTTACCAGGCTGGTGGGAACACGTAGTTGCGTCCACCCATATAAGGGGATAAGGATCCACCTTTTCACCTACGCCTTCTTCCTCCTTTGCCTATCCATTTTCGCGCACTCGAGCTCCAGCGCCCAAATCCGAACTCCCCACCTCAACCTTCTCCAGCCATGTCCAGAGTGGGAGGCAAGTGGATGATCTCCTCCGTCACGGAGGGACACATCAAAAAACTGAGGAAGGCCGGATACTTGTCTAACGACATCGCGCACCGGTTTCCCGAAGAGGGGCAGCTCCTCCCCACCCCAAGGCCCCATGAGAGGGTAGTGTTCCTTCCCCGCTTCCTCCGTAGACTGGGCTTTCCTATCCACCCATTCGTCCGGGGACTCATGTTCTACTATGGCCTGGATTTCCATGATCTGGCCCCGAATTTTATCCTCAACATCTCGGTGTTTAATCGTCGTGTGCGAGGCTTTCCTCTGCATCCGCCCCCATTTCGGCCTATGGCTCAAGACTTTCAATGTCAAGCCGGAGGTGGTGCGTGGCAACCAGGCAGAGTGCGGAGGCGCCATGGTGGGCAAGATGCCCAATGTCTTATGGCTCGAGGGCTCCTTTGTGGAGACCCTGAAGGGGTGGCAATCGGGGTGGTTTTACATCACCGAGCCGCGCGACCCTGAGTGGGTCGCAGCCCCCGCGGTCCGGTCCGGACCCCCAACACGGCTCATGTCCTGGAAAGAGATGGGCCTGTCGTGGGGCAGCAAAGGAGAGGTGACTGGACTGCAAACATGCATCCAAACCCTGGTGGACAAGCAGCTCAGGCTTGTCAACATAGTCCAGGTCATGCTCATCCGCCGGATCCTCCCGTGTCAACAACGGGCCTTCAATCTGTGGGAGTTCAACCCGGCGCAGCACCGAACTCTGAACAGGCTCTTCGACACAACGTACGAAGATGTCTGGAAGGTGCTTTTCAAGGGCGCCGAGGCTCCCGCATCTGCTACCGAGGATCATGGATTCGGCGCGCAGCGTCATGCCAGCGCGGTAAGTTGTTTGTTCCTTTTACAGGGTATTAGTTTTTCATAGTTTAACTCTATGCGGGATCTAAGCTCCCTTACCTTTGACAAGTTTGGCAGGCGAAGTCCGGACAGATCGACTGTCCGGCTCCTTTGCCCGAAGACCCAGCCGATGCCCGCTTGGCGAAGCTGCTGGTTCCGGCACGCTATGTGGTGCCGGAGAAGAAGGCCACGAAGAGGGCCACGGGGACTCGAAAAAGTGCCCGGCGCCAGGAGGTGTCGGGTTCATCATCCGACGGCTCCAAGGCGCAGTCCTCCCGTGAAGACGAGGAGGAGGAAGAAGAGACCTCTCCCCCTCCAATGGGGGGAGAGAAGAAAAGGAAGGCCGCCCTCACTGAGGAGGCCGAAGGGTCCAAGAAGGGGAAAACCCTTCCTCCAGACTACTCCACCGACGCCGACGACGGCGGAGAGGAGTGGCCGCTCAGGGCCAAGCCCCTGGCGAAATTGTAAGTATCCGGATACCAGAGTAATTCATAGTATTCCCTTATTGCACAGCTTTCCCTTATGTCGAATATGTTTATGCAGACCACCCAAAGACCGGCTAGACGCGTCGTCGAGCGGTTCACTGGACTCATCGGATGTGAATTCGCTTCCGACGGCTTTCTCCCCCCGCCCTACGGACGACGCCGAAGTGTTGTCCCAACAGGCTCCAAGCCAGGAGGAGGTGGTCCTGGAGGCGCCGCAAGGCGACCTCCCAGACTCCAGGAGTAAAGGGGATAAAACCCCCCAGGGCTCCAAGTCCGGCTCTAGGCCGGACACTGCTCCGGAACCTTCAAAGGTTCCAGTGTCCGGCGGGCGACCTCCTTCCAAGAGGAGCTAGCCCACCGTGCCGGTGACCCCCGTCCAACCGGAGGCGCCGGACAATCTGTTGGAGGTGCTCAAAGGCGCATCCATCGACGAGGAGCACCGCACTATTATGAGTGCGGTGGTCCAGAAGTTCAGTCCACCAAGAGCGGACTGACTGAAGCTTGTGCTAGCCTTTTAACAGGCTTTGAGGTAAGTAAAGAATGTGTAAATAATATTACCGCATAGATAGTAGCCCCTGATGCTCTGTTTGGTGTTCGGGAAGAAAAGTCGAATAGAGGATCAAATTAAATTCGCAGGAGTCTAACAAAAAAGAGTCAATATGCGTATGCAGGCCTCTCTGCTGGCGTCCGCCGTACTGACTGCGGTAGTGGACATGCTAAAGCAGAACTTCAAGCAGTCCGAGCAAGAGCTCGGGCGTGCCAAGAAGCAGCTCGAGGACAAGGAAGGTAAGAAATACCTTGTTTAAATATATATATATATATATAAAAAGGTGCAATTGCAAAAAATGACAGGATTATCGTGGCTATTGTAGGGGCCACGTCTGAGGTGGCGACCCTTAAGCAAGCGCTGCTCGAGGCCGAGAAGAGGGCGGCCACGGAGCGCACCGAGCGGGAGAAGTATGAGGCCCAGGTTGGCAAGGTGCAGCAAGAGCTCCAGGTTCTCATGAAAAAACATGAGAGTTTGGAGGTTGACTCAAAGACGCGAGCGTCCGAGCTCGCGGCGGCTATTGAAAATGCCAAGTCTGCCAAGGCCGAATCCGAGAAAACCCTCCAGGAGTTGGATGCGGTGAAAAAGATAGCGGTGGGTAAGGCATTCTCTATGCAAAGCAAACACATAAACGTGAGTTACTTGTTACTTACCCGAATCCGGAGCTCTCCAGGAGCGTTCGCAGATCTTCCTCGTAGCGTGTCCGATGCCGCCGTATTCTATCGAGCCGAGGAGGGTAGCTCGACAGAGAAGGTGTTCTGGTCTCAGTATGCTGAGGCCGGACACCCCGTGCCCCTGAGCGACCAGCTGAAGCAACTAGTCGAGCTCCACAAGGCGGTCGAACAGGCCATGAAGGGCCTCATAGTTCGGCTGTGGCCTGGAGAGGCTCTGCCTGGGAGCTATTTCGGGCTGGTGCGGCGGCTGGTGGGGGCCTGTCCAAGGCTCGAAGTCATCAAGCGCTCCGTCTGCATTGAAGGTGCCCGTAGGGCACTTGCCCGTGCTAAGGTGCACTGGGGCAAGCTGGATGCTGAGAAGCTCGTGAAGGATGGGCCACCGCCGGGGAAGGAGCATCGCAAGCCCGAGAATTATTATACAGATGTTCTGAAGGGTGCCCGCCTTGTGGCGGATGAATGTTCCAGGGATGTAATTTTTGAGTAAAACTCACTCATTTTGTCCTGTGCGCTAAAAACTTGTTCATATGTGCTAAGCAATGCTGTTGGAATTTAAAATATTACCTTCTATGCGGCTGTTTATCGATTCGGAGAGATGGCGAGTCGTCGGCTTCTGCCCCCGTGCCGCTAGTGCTGGGGTGTTCGGGGATAAACCTGAGCGCTCTTTTTCCCATGTTTGGGTCCTTCGAGGGAGGCGCTCAGCACAACGAACAAGGCAATCGGACTATAATGCGTGAACACTCTCACTTAGCCATAGAATTCTATAATTTTAAATTTCGGCGAAGCCCCTGGTATTCGGAAGACCGAGTTCGGGGCACTATCCACGCCTTGGCCGGACGGAGCCGACTCCTCGTTCTAAGCGGCATAAGTCTTTAGGGACTCGAAAAACCTCTCGAACAGCGACCAGCTCTCGCTTCATCATGACAGTCAGTTTTAGCTTTCTCTACTGAGGTGCTCGACCCAGCTCAATTGGGGCACAATCGTAGTAGTTCTCCTAGTGCTACCTTAGCCGATATAGCGGAACGTAAGGCACCAAAACATAGGAGCCAGGGAAACCCAACTATTGACCCAAGACATGATTCGGAGCCGATGCATATAATGCTATAAGTTCGGGGTGCCGCACTTGTTAAAGTGTTCGGACTTCTCACACCATATTGAGGGGTACTAAAGCCCCTGGCGTATTTTGGCCGTACCGAAGTGTACGGGTGCAGCATGTCGTTTAGGAACATATATTTGTTAAAAAAGGGTAATGCAAAAATAGACAAAAGCTATGCATTGTTTATTAAAAAGGGTTGCGATCAAAGCAGAACGATACAAAATAATGCGATAAGCAAAAGGTTGGACTATTTAACATGTCCGTTCCAGGGGCAGGCTGCGGAATGGTATGCGGCATGGCTTGTCTGCTTCCCTGGTTCTTGCATCGTTTGTGTGGCAATTGAACTGCCGAACAGGCCTTCCGAAGAATGGAGTCCTGAAAGTAAGAGAAAGATAAAAAAATCGGCAGCCCCTGGTGCGGTTTAAGCCGTGTTTCGGGCGTGCCGTGATGGTGCCCCTCCCCCTGTACCCATGGTATTTCTAGAGCGTAGTTATGTACGTGAAGCACTGGCGTCGCATTTTTGCGAGGGCTGGGGTTGGGGCCGCATTGCTACGCCTGCTCAGAACGTGCCAGGCGGTCTTGTTGTAGGTTACTCCGGGCGCGCTTGACGGTGTCCGGACGTTTAATGGCCGGACTGGAGAACTGCCTGGAGAGGCTGCTTTGTACTTCCGCAGCAAGGGCCGCCGTGTGCTCCTCCATTCAGAGAGAGTGTTCGGTGTTTCCATTGACCATAATTACTCCTCGAGGGCCTGGCATCTTGAGCTTAAGGTATGCGTAGTGCGGTACCGCATTGAACTTGGCGAATGCGGTTCGCCCGAGCAGTGCGTGATAGCCACTACGGAATGGGACTATGTCGAAGATTAACTCCTCGCTTTAGAAATTATCCGGAGATCCGAAGACCACTTCAAGTGTGACTGAGCCTGTACAGTTGGCATCTACACCTGGTATTACGCCTTTAAAGGTCGTTTTGGTGGGCTTAATCCTCGAGGGATCTATGCCCATTTTCCGCACTGTATCCTGGTAAAGCAGGTTCAGGCTGCTGCCGCCGTCCATAAGGACTCTAGTGAGATGAAATCCGTCAATAATTGGGTCTAGAACCAATGCGGCGAATCCGCCATGACGGGTGCTAGTGGGATGGTCCCTTCGATCAAAGGTGATCGGGCAGGAGGACCATGGGTTGAACTTTGGGGCGACTGGCTCTACCGTGTATACGTCCCTTAACGCGCGCTTCCGCTCCCTCTTGGGGATGTGGGTTGCGTATATCATGTTCACCGTCTGCACTTGTGGGGGAAAACCCTTCTGTCCACTGTTGTTCGGCGGCCGGGGCTCTTTGTCGTCATCGCTATGCAGCCCCTTGTCAGTATTTTCGGCATTTAACTTGCCTGCCTGCTTGAACACCCAACAATCCCTGTTGGTGTGTGTCGGTGTCAAAACCGGCGGATCTCGGGTAGGGGGTCCCGAACTGTGTGTCTAGGCCGGATGGTAACAGGAGGCAAGGGACATGAAGTTTTACCCAGGTTCAGGCCCTCTTGATGGAGGTAAAACCCTGCGTCCTGCTTGATTAATATTGATGATATGGGTAGTACAAGAGTAGATCTACCACGAGATCGGAGAGGCTAAACCCTAGAAGCTAGCCTATGGTATGATTGTTGTTCTGTATGTTGTCCTACAGACTAAAACCCTCCGGTTTATATAGACACCGGAGAGGGTTAGGGTTACACAAAGTCGGTTACAATGGTAGGAGATCTACATATCCGTATCGCCAAGCTTGCCTTCCACGCCAAGGAAAGTCCCTTCCGGACACAGGACGAAGTCTTCAATCTTGCATCTTCATAGTCCAGGAGTTCGGCCGAAGGTATAGTCTGGCTATCCGGACACCCCTAATCTAGGACTCCCTCAGTAGCCCCTAAACCAGGCTTCAATGATGACGAGTCCGGCGCGCAGTTTGTCTTCGGCATTGCAAGGCGGGTTCCTCCTCCAAGTACTTCATAGAAGATTTTGAACACAAATATAGTGTCCGGCTCTGCAAAATAAGTTTCCACATATTGCCATAGAGAGAATAATATTCACACAAATCTAATCTGCTGACGTATTCCATGGTGCGACATCGCACCTCGGCCAAGCCTTTATTCGAATCGTTTTATTATCCCACCTCAGCGCGTCATGCGAGGTTGTTTCCTTGGCACGTCTTGTTAAAGCAGAGATCGTGTCCCCTTATTCCGGGATTCTCATCAATACGGGCGTGGGTAACCCAACCGCTTCTAGGACTCCTAGACTATAGTCAAGTCCAAACGGCCACGAAGAGGACGCTTGATATTCACCCTCTTTATAAAGGGACAAGGCTTTTATTTTTTCCCTCCCGTGCTCAATCGAATCCTTCCCCCACCTCAAGCTCAAACACCCAAAGTTCAGGTCAGGTGCTCCGAACCTTCAATCATGTCCGGATCTAGCCTTCAAGGCCGATGGGTGCCTTCCTCCGTCGCGGAAGAAGACATCAAAAAGTTGAGGGAGGCCAGATATCTGACCGCCGAGGTTGTGCATCGGCTGCCTGCCGGAGGGCAGGCCGTCCCCTCGCCCAAACCCAACGAGAGCGTCGTGTTCATCTCCCACTTCCTCCGAGGTCTAGGCCTTGCTCTGGATCCTTTCGTCAGGGGTTTGATGTTTTATTACGGGCTAGACTTCCATGATCTAGCTCTGGACTCCTTTCTTCATATCACGACATTTATTGTCGTGTGTGAGGCCTTCCTCCGGGTTACCCCTCACTTTGGCTTGTGGCTCAAGACCTTTGAAGTAAAGCCGAAGATGATCGAGGGGCAACATGCAGCATGTGGAGGTGCCTCAATATGCAATATGACGGGAGCTCTGTGGCCCAAAGGTTCCATTCCAGAGGTGTCTGAATTGTGGCAACAGGAGTGGTTCTACATCACGGCTCCTAGAAGTGCCAAGTGGGCGGCTGCCCCTATTTTCCGCTCGGGCCCCCCACCACAACTGATGTCATGGATCAGCAGAGGTCTGAGCTGGGGTCCAGCCAAGGACGTGCCCATACTGCAAAGCCGCATTCGAGATCTCTTCAATGGAGATTTTAGTTTGGTTGCGGTAATACAAGTTATGCTGGTTTGTCAAGTCCAGCCTTGCAAACGCCGGCCCCTTCGCTTGTGGGAGTTCAATCCTGAGGGACCGCGTGTCATCCAAAATTTCCTCCGCCTGACGCACGAGGAGATGTACAAGTCATTCTTCGGACCCCCAGGTAGAGTGTCCGGAAATCACCAAGGACATGGGCTTGAGCAGTAACCGTGCCGCCGAACAGGTAAGGAATCTTCCGGCCGAACATGCTATCTCTCATTTGTTACGAAGTTATTTCTGAGAGTTTGCTTTTTGACCAGGACCGGCTAACAAAGGCGAAGTTGATTCGGTGTTCGGCCCCCCTCCCTGAGGGTTTGGACAATTCGGTATTGGAAAAGATGCTCCAGGTCGCACCTTGCCGGAGCCCTTGAAGGAAGATACTGGGAAGGATAATACGGGCGGACGCGGGCCCCCAACGTTGCCCATTCTAACCAAGGGAGCGAGCGTCTCCATGAAGGAAGATGACCGGAGGAGGAAAAGGACTGCGCCCGGGGATTCGGACGCCGAAGCTTCCAAACGGGAGAAGAAGTCTCCCACAGAGGGTCCTACCTTTGGGGGTGCTTTTGCCGCACAAAGTCCGCGGGGGGATCAATTCTCCAGCGAGTCATAAGTGACCCGAAATACTTTAATAGTACAGGTATGCCATCTTTTTCTTCTGAGAAAATAACCACCGCATATATATTTGCAGTTCGGGCCTTAGCCCCTCCCAAATGAGCTTGTCTTCGGGGGATCTTCTTCCAGAGATGATGGAGAGCGAAACGCCCCCTCCAGACTCCTCCGCTCCGGAAGCGGGCGACCCCGAAGTGTCGTCGCGGAGGGCCTTTCCGGGTCCGGTGAGGCCAGAAGATAACCCCATTGACCCCCGAAGATCCCAGTGTCCGGCTCCCGAAGAGAGCGGAAAAAAGAGTCCGGCACCGTCTGGTGTGCGATCGGATGTTCTGAGGGAGTTGGTGGGGCGAGCAGCCATCTCAGATGAACACCGTGTGCTGATGAATACGGTGATGGAGAGAATCTTGTCTGCCGAAAGCAGATTGCATGAAGCTTTTATGAGTCTACTGACAGACTTTGAGGTACGTAAAATAACGTATGATAGTCCTGCACATGCTAGGTGTGCCCTGTTTAGATAGTAGCCCCTGAGACTCTGGTTGTCATCAGAAATGACGATGAATAGAGGATCATATTCCCAGGTAATAACCATACTGCCTCTATGTGCAGGTGATGGAAGCTCTGGTGGCTAGCTGGACTAGCGAGTTTGCCCATTTAAAACGGCAGTTGGATGCGGCAGACGGTGACATCGAGCTTGTTAACAAAAGGCTTGACGAGGCACAGGGTAAGTGTCATTATATGGTAAACGCCGCATAGTAAGAGCAGCATGATGCCAGTATCTTTAATATGTTGTGACTACAGATGGAGCTGCCACTGTTGAAGCCTTGCGGGCAGAACTTGCCCGAGCCAAGGAACAAGCGAGGTTTAGTAATGCGGCTGCTTTGAAGGCGGCCAAAGAGTTGAAAACCGAGAAGGCCGCGCATGGCGAGAGCCGAGATAAGATGGCCAAGATGGCCATAGAATTAAAAGCCGCCGCCGACCGTTGCCGGGTTCTTGAAAAGGAAAACCTAGCGAAGGCATCGGACCTTGAGAAGGCTGCTGCGACGAGAAAAGACATCCGCTCTGCTATGAGGGCGAAGAAGGAGGAGCTGCGGGAAGCCGGGGATATTGTAGCTGGGAAATCCTTTATGTTGCGGAGGAAGTTCGGAGATCCACGGTATGCCTCTTTGGATCGGCTTTGGAGTTCGGAGGATGTGTATATGGATTTGGCGGCGAGCGCTGCCGATGCGGCCAAGTACTTCCAGGGTCAGACGGACCGTGAAGTGGACCAGCTGTTTTGGACACAATTCCATTCTCCCGAGCGTCCGCTTTCATTGACTCACCAATTAGCCGAATGGACTGAACTGAATAGGTTGTCCAGACTCGCCATGAGGTCTGTTGTGGATCAGCTATGGCCGGAAAGGCCAAAACCGAACAGCTATTTCAGCTTGGTGCAGCAACTCCTTGACGTGGTGCCACGCATTAATGCGATGAAGAGGTCGGCGTGCATAGAGGGCTCACGGATGGCCTTTGCCTGTGTTAAAGCATACTGGGCGGAGATGGATGCTACCACTGTTGCAGCGCGGGATTCGGCCATAGGTCGAATGGCTGCTGAGAACTACATTGAAGAAGTTCTTGAGGGTGCTCGTTTGATAGAGACCCAGTGTTCAAAAAATATTATGTTTGAGTGATATGCAATCTCATTGTAAGCGAAATGCTTTTATAAATTTTTATGAGGCTATTTTTATACTTTTGCCTGAAAGTAATATGATGCCTCCTAGGCAGCCGTTTATGTATACATGTGTATAACCTGAAAGATTGCAGTCGTCGGCTTCAACCCCCACGCATATAATGCGGAGGTGCTCGCAAAAAACATGCGTTCACACTTAACCCAACGTCTTGTTCCTATTAAGGAGGTGATAGCAGAGCGAGTGAGGCAACCAGACTATAATGCTTTAGCACTTTCACTTAGCCAGAGGAGTTTGACAGTGGGGCTACTAGATAGCCCCTGGTGGCTCCACACTCTCCCGATCCCGGGGTGCGTACATGCCTGGCCGAAAAACGGCCCTTCGTTAAGGCGTAGGAATTCTAACATTCCAACAGGTCATCGAGTGGTTGACTAGTCTCATGCTATATCATGACAGTCAGTTTTCGGCTTTCTCTACTGAGGTGCTCGTCCGGATGAACCAGGGCACAATCGCAGTAGTTCTCCTGGTGCTACCTTAGCCGGTAAAGCGAAACGTAAGGCACCAAAACACAGGAGCCGGGCAAACCCAACATTTGACCAAATACAATGATTCGGAGCTGATGCATATAAGGCCAAACTCGCGACGCCGAACACTCCCTAAGGTATTCGGCCTTTGTGGTATAAACCGGGCCTAAATAATGGCCTTTGTAAGAAGCCCCTTGTGTCCAGGTATGTGCATTGTTCTGGCGTGGCCACATGCCAAGACGTCAGCATCCTTCTCAACGTTGGATATGTATCAACAAGAGACAGTAAAAAAGGTTTACGCAGGGTCTTAATCTAAAAAGAATCCTTGGAGCGGGTCCCTGCTGCACGTCTGCGCCTGTGTCTCCGTTGTGCCGTATCCTGGACGGGTGTAGCACGATGATCGTCTGTAAAAGAGAGGAATTTAGGTGAAAAAGTTGTCGTGCAAAAAGATAGTTTTTAAAGAAACCATGTATAATTCAAGATGAGAAAAAATTGCCACTTGTCTGCGTGCGTTGAGCCCCTTGTATTGACAAATAGGGGTGTGACCACTTATTCGGTATAAATAGCGGCGCCGGACTTGATTAATTGTGTCTGAGGTCTTGACGACCTATTGGATGCTTTCGCTGGTCCGGGCGCCTTTAGTGTGTGGCTGCCAAGGCAGCCGCACTCTCGTCGGCGCGCAGAGACCGCTTGATATTTCCTTTCACTAAAATGATGCCACGTGGACCGGTCATCTTGAGTGTGAGGGAGGCATAGTGTGGTATTGCATTAAAGCGAGCGAAAGCTTCACGTCCGAGCAGTGCTTGATAGCCACTTTGGAACGGAGCGATGTGGAAGGTTAAATGCTCGCGATGGAAGTTATCGGGGGAGCCGAATATAACTTGTAGTAGGAGGGAGCCCGTACAACGAGCCCCTGGGCCTGGCGTTACTCCTTTAAAGGTAGTATTGCTATGGCGAATTTTTGTTGGGTCTAACCCCATCCCGCGGATTGTATCCTGATATATTAGGTTTACACTGCTGCCACCGTCCATCAAGACTTGTGTGAAGTGATGTCCGCCAATTACTGGGTCTAATACCAGGGCGGCCCATCCTGCGTGTTGGATACTTGCTGAGTAATCGCAATGGTCGAAAGTGATCGGTTGAGACGACCAGTGGCAGGACTTCGCGGTGACAGGCACTTGGGTATATTTTCCTGGGAGTGCCGCGTTGTTTTTTTCCTTGATCACGTGTAACACGTTTACTGTTTTGACTTCTGGTGGAAATTTCTTTTGTTCCCCAGTGTCTTGCTTGGGAGGCTCGTCCTCGTCTTCACTTGGTGTATCCTCCCCCTTGTGTACGGCGTTGAGCTTGCCGGACTGCTTGAAGACCCAGCATTCTCTGTGGGTATGATTAGCCGGTTTACCAGGGGTACTATGGATCTGACATACTTGGTCCAGAATTTTGTTGAGGCTGGACAGTTCATCCCTGGTGCCTTTAGAGGGCGGCTTTTGCTGACCTGGCCGAGAGTTTTTGAATCCGGCGTTTACTGCCATGCCCTTCGTGTTGTCTTCTTTATTCCGGCATTTGTTATTGTTGCGTCGTGATTTCCCATTTCCATCCCTAACTTCAGATGTACTGGGGTCGCTGGTGCTGCATCTGGCTAGCCAGCTGTCCTCACCCGCGCAAAACCGGGTCATGAGGCTTGTTAATGCGGCCATCGTTCTCGGCTTATTTTGGCTGAGCTGTCTGGCAAGCCATTCGTCACGAACGCTATGCTTAAAAGATGCCAAGGCTTCGGCGTCCGGACAGTCGACAATCTGGTTCTTTTTAGTTAGAAACCTGTTCCAAAGCTTTCGGGCTAACTCTCTGGGCTGTTGAGTTATATGACTCAAATCATCCGCATCCGGAGGTCGGACATAAGTCCCTTGAAAATTTGCCCAAAAGGCGTCTTCAGGCTCTTCCCAACTTCCAATGGAGCTTTCGGGGAGGCCTTTAAGCCAGTGACGAGCTGGCCCTTTGAGCTTGAGGGGTAAGTACTTGATGGCGTGGAGATCATCTCCTCGAGCCATATGGATATGAAGGATGTAGTCCTCAATCCAGACCCCAGGGTCTGTTGTTCCGTCGTATGTCTCTATGTTTACGGGTTTGAATCCCTCTGGAAATTCATGGTCCAGCACCTCATCGGTGAAACATAAGGGGTGTGCGGCACCCCTGTAGCTGGGTGTACCGCGTTGTTCGGATGTTTGTTGTGTTGCATTGTATGCTGGGGCGCGCTTGCGTGGTCCATAGATGGATCTTGCTGCGCCGTCCTTTGGGTGCGAGCCCTCGCATGGGTCGCGTGTTGTATTGTGAGTGGCCTTGTATGCCGCTCTGTGTTGGTAGAGGGGTCGTTTATCCGGCCAGGTGGCTGCTTTGATATTTGGTTGTGGGGGGTCTGAGGCCTCATCATCGAATTCAGGTAGCAGCTTCCGCCTTGGGTAGCTCTTGGAGGGGCGATTGTCACCGTACCTCGCTGCTATGTTGAGTATTTTACTCCATCTGATTTGGAGTGTGTCTTCCGCAGCCTTGAGCCTTTGCTTCTGTTTTTTAAGACTCCTCGCGGTGGCAACAAGCCTTTTACGGGCATTCTGCTGCTCCGGGTGCCTGTCCGGCGTTATATCGTCCGGACCATTATCCTTGATAGAATTCGTTTGTTCGGTTTGATTATCCGGAATGCCGCTGTCCGACAGCGGTTCGCCCTGCTCCAGCGCTGGGTCTGTGTGATCATTATTTCTGTCGAGGCGGGATTTGGGGCAGCGCTTGCGTCGCCGCTTTGACTGCTTCTCGAGGGAACAAGCCTTTGGTGCGTCCTTCCGCTCCTCGTCGTCATCTTTTGGTGCGTCCACCATGTATACGTCATATGACGAGGTGGCTTTCCAGGGCCCAGTAGGCACTGGTTCTTCATCGTCTCCTTCATCGGTGTCCATACCGTCGATGTCTTCAGAGTCGAAGTCGAGCATGTCGGTTAAATCGTCGACAGTGGCTACAAAGTGGGTGGTGGGTGGGCTTTGAATTTCTTCATCGTCCGTATCTCAACCTTGCTGACTGTAGTCTGGCCAGGGCTCTCCTGATAAAGAGAAAGACTTTAGTATCTTCAGAATATCGCCAAAAGGCGAGTGCTGAAAGATGTCCACGGCAATAAACTCCATGATCGGCGCCCGATCGGATTCGATCGGCAGGGGCGCGGAGGGTTCGGAGTCCGGAGAGGAGTCCGGCTCCTTGGAGTCACGAGTCTCGCGGAGTGCGGGGCTGGTGTTCGGCTCGATCGCCGTTGGGATCGCAGCCCCCGAGGCAGCGTCCAACCACCCATCCTCGATCGGCGCAGTTGGCTCAGAATTAAGGGTCGAAGCCGATGCGGGTGTGGCCTCCAGGGCACTGTTCGGCGGCAGAGCTGGATCATGCTCGTCGTGACAGTGCGGCGCGCTTGGAAGTGGCTCAAATCCGTTGAGGATCAAGTCCCCGTGGATGTCAGCCGTGTAGTTTAAACTTCCAAATCTGACCTGACGGCCAGGGGCATAGCTTTCGATCTGCTCCAGATGGCCAAGTGAATTGGCCCGCAGTGCGAAGCCGCCGAAGACGAAGATCTGTCCGGGGAGGAAGGTCTCACCCTGGACTGCATCGCTATTGATGATCGTAGGAGCCATCAAGCCTGACGGTGACGACACATAGGAACTCTCAATGAAAGCACCAATGTCGGTGTCAAAACCGGCGGATCTCGGGTAGGGGGTCCCGAACTGTGTGTCTAGGCCGGATGGTAACAGGAGGCAAGGGACACCAAGTTTTACCCAGGTTCGGGCCCTCTTGATGGAGGTAAAACCCAACGTCCTGCTTGATTAATATTGATGATATGGGTAGTACAAGAGTAGATCTACCACGAGATCGGAGAGGCTAAACCCTAGAAGCTAGCCTATGGTATGATTGGTGTTCTGTATGTTGTCCTATGGACTAAAACCCTCTGGTTTATATAGACACCGGAGAGGGTTAGGGTTACACAAAGTCGGTTACAATGGTAGGAGATCTACATATCCGTATTGCCAAGCTTGCCTTCCACGCCAAGGAAAGTCCCTTCCGGACACGGGACGAAGTCTTCAATCTTGCATCTTCATAGTCCAGGAGTCCGGCCAAAGGTATAGTCCGGCTATCCGGACACCCCTAATCCAGGACTCCCTCAGTGTGATTGGCCGGCTTTTAGAGGGTGCCGTGTATCTGGCACAAGCGGTCGAGTATTCGGTCCAAACTGGACGGGCCCCTAGGATTTCTTTTGAATGGCTTTTTCCGCTGACCGGATTTATAGCCTCTCAATCTGGCATTAACTGCCGTATCCTCAGCATTGTCGCCGTTAATGCGGCGCTTCTGCTTGTTGCGACGCGACCTGCCACTACTGTCCCTGGTATCTGAATTACTAGGATTCTTGGTCATATTGTTGCTACGAGCAAGCCAGCTGTCTTCTCCCGCACAAAAGCGAGTCATGAGTGTCGTGAGTGCTGCCATAGATTTCGGCTTTTCCTGTCCAAGGTGCCGGGCAAGCCACTCGTCACGGATATTGTGCTTGAAGGCTGCTAGGGCCTCTGCGTCCGGACAGTCAACTATTTGATTTTTCTTTGTTAGGAACCGTGTCCAAGAATTGCCTGGCCGATTCATCTGGCTGCTGAATTACGTGGCTTAGGTCATCTGTGTTTGGGGGTCGCACATAAGTGCCCTGGAAATTGTCGAGGAATGCGGCTTCTAGGTCCTCCCAACAACTGATTGATCCTACTGGCAAGCTGTTAAGCAAATGCCGAGCTGGTCCTTTAAGCTTGAGTGGGAGGTATTTGATGGCGTGGAGATCATCGCCGTGGGCCATATGGATATGAAGGAGATAATCCTCGATCCATACCGCAGGATCTGTTGTGCCATCATATGATTCGATGTTTACGGGTTTGAAACCCTCGGGGATTTGATGATCCATTACTTCGTCTGTGAAGCATAGTGGGTGTGCGGCACCTCTGTACTGGGCTATATCACGACGTAGCTCCAATGAACTTTGTCTACTGTGTTCGGCCTTGCCGGATTTGTGTCCGGCGTGACGGTTACCGTCTCGAGTCGTGGGGCGCCCACGCGATCCGTAGAAAGATCTTGTTTGCCTTGCCTTGTCCTCCAACATATCTCGCAGGTCAGGCGCATTTTCCCGTGCCTTGGTACGGGCTGCGGGTTGAGTGGAGGGCCGAGAGGCCTCTCTGTTGCGGCCACGAGGTGGCCGGTCGGCCGTATGAAGTGCTGGTGATGTAGGTTTAAGTGCTTCCTCCTCTAATCGGGGTAGCAACCTGCGCTTTGGGTAGCTCTTGGAGGGGCGTTCGAGTTTACGCTCTTCGGCCGCAAGGACTTTAGTCCATCTGTCGACTAGCAAATCTTGATTAGCTCTAAGCTGTTGCTGTTTTTTCTTGAGGCTTCTTGTCGTGGCCATAAGCCTGCGTTGAAAACGCTCTTGCTCGACGGGATCCTCTGGCACGACGAATTCGTCGTCGTCGAGGCTTGCCTCATCTTCGGAGGGAGGCATATAATTATCGTTCTCGACCTCTCTGTCTGCCGCTCTCTCATGAGGGCTGGCTTCTCCATCCTCCTGTGCTGAATCTTGCTGGAGGGGGTTTTCTTCGGCACTCTCCGGAGTATTATTATCTCCCGTGCCGGAATCGCCGTGTTTGCTTTGGCGGGATTTTGAGCAGCGCCGCTAACGCCGGCGCTTAGGCTGTTTCTTTGAGGGGTCATCCTCCGCTATTCCATCGCCATCTCCTTCTTTTGGGGTGTCCACCATGTATATGTCATACGACGAGGTGGCTTTCCAGGGCCCAATAGGCGCTGGTTCTTTATCATCTCCTGCATTGGTGTCCATACCGTCGATGTCTTTGGAGTCAAAGTCGAGCACGTCGGTTAAATCGTCGACAGTGGCTACAAAGTGGGTGGTGGGTGGGCTTTGAATATCTTCATCGTCTGTATCCCAACCTTGCTGACCGTAGTCCGGCCAGGGCTCTCCTGATAAAGAGAGAGACTTTAGTGTTTTCAGAATATCGCTGAAAGGCGAGTGCTGAAAGATGTCCGCGGCAGTAAACTCCATGATCGGCGCCCAATCGGATTCGATCGGTAGGGGCGCGAAGGGTTCGGAGTCAGGAGAGGAGTCCGGCTCCTTGGAGTCATGAGTCTCGCGGAGTGCGGGGATGGTGTTCGGCTCGATCGCTGTTGGGATCGCAGCCCTCGAGGCGGCGTCCAACCACCCATCCTCGATCGGCGCAGTTGGCTCCGAATTAAGGGTCGAAGCCGATGCGGGTGTGGCCTCCAGGGCACTGTTCGGCGGCAGAGCTAGATCATGCTCGTCGTGACAGTGCAGCGCGCTCGGCAGTGGCTCGAATCCGTCGAAGATCAAGTCCCCGCGGATGTCAGCCGTGTAGTTTAAACTTCCAAATCTGACCTGACGGCCAGGGCCATAGCTTTCGATCTGCTCCAGATGGCCAAGTGAATTGGCCCGCAGTGCGAAGCCGCCGAAGACGAAGATCTATCCGGGGAGGAAGGTCTCACCCTAGACTGCATCACTATTGATGATCGTAGGAGCCATCAAGCCTGACCGCGACGACACAGAGGAACTCTCAATGAAAGCACCAATGTCGGTGTCAAAACCGGCGGATCTCGGGTAGGGGGTCCTGAACTATGCGTCTAGGCCGGATGGTAATAGGAGGCAAGGGACACGAAGTTTTACCCAGGTTCGGGCCCTCTTGATGGAGGTAAAACCCTACGTCCTGCTTGATTAATATTGATGATATGGGTAGTACAAGAGTAGATCTACCACGAGATCGGAGAGGCTGAACCCTAGAAGCTAGCCTATGGTATGATTGTTGTTCTGTATCTTGTCCTACGGACTAAAACCCTCCGGTTTATATAGACACCGGAGAGGGTTAGGGTTACACAAAGTCGGTTACAATGGTAGGAGATCTATATATCCGTATCGCCAAGCTTGCCTTCCACGCCAAGGAAAGTCCCTTCCGGACACGGGACGAAGTCTTCAATCTTGTATCTTCATAGTCCAGGAGTCCCACTGAAGGTATAGTCCGGCCATCCGGACACCCCCTAATCCAGGACTCCCTCAGCCCGCTCAAGGTCGTCCATGTCTCCAGGCCTGGCACCGCGCGCCTGGAGACGCAGGACGGGGTACCCGTCTAGAACGCCTAGAACATCCAACACCTCCGCAAGTTCTACCCATGAAGAAAGGCCCAGTGCCTGTGAAGAAGGCCCGGTGCCTGTGAAGAAGGCCCGGTGCCTGTGAAGAAAGGCCCAGTGCCTGTGAAGAAGGACCGGTGCCTGTGAAGAAAGGCCCTGCGCCTGTGAAGAAGGACCGGTGCCTGTGAAGAAAGGCTCAGCGCCTGTGAAGCAAGGCCCCGTGCCTGTGAAGAATTGCCGCCTGTGACACTCTCATGTAATAACGAGTGGGGATGTACATGCCCCGGAGCCTCAGGAGTGCCGCCCTTGCGCTTCGGGGGCTCCCTCCCACGCCGACTGGCAGCACTTACCTCCGCGCTGGTGAGAAGACGTCGAAGACTAGACTAGGTGCCGGACGCGGCTTTTCATTTGCTTTCCGAAGTAGGCTCGCCCCTCTTTTATTTGAAATTTGCTTTCTGGTGTCTCTTGCTGGTCCCGTCTTATCGCCTTCTGCCTCTGTTTCTGCCTTCATCTATTTGGTCAACATGTACTCTCCCTCGCGTCCCTCACAAGGGGGCTGAATAGGTACCTTCGCGAGCTTCCTCCTTCTGTCTTTTCACGAGGCACCCTCGTTCGAGCCCACAAGCTGGCGCACCTCTCCTAATCCGTGCCCCACAGGTATCGCGACGCAAAGCGCCGGGTCAAGGCCAGCGGCGCCTATGACCAAGCCCCGGGTGAACGATAAACCTCTTGATGAATTTTTTGCAGTTCCTAAGCGCATATGAGGTCAAGGAGGCCTCGACAGGTACTAGGAAGCAAGCGCCTCGTGAGGAGGAGACCACTCAAAACAAGTCGAGCTAAGTTATCCCTACATAAAACGACGATGTTGCGACACAGCACAGGAACGGCAAACATAACATAACAATTGAGATCATAGTTCGATACACGCCCCTCTGGGGCCCATTCTGGTTTCTTTCTGATGCAGGAAGGAAAAGAAGAACAAAATAGAAGCGGCGCCTACAGCGGTCCACGGGGGCAGGCCCCAGCGCCTTCCTGAGCTCAGTCAGACCCCTCCTCGCGCTTCACGGAGGCGCGGCGACGAGATGACCCGCCATCGTCTTCGAAGCGGGCACGGCGGCGTGGCGGCTGGTCGTAGCCGCCACTGCTGGAGCTGTCGTTGGGGGAAGAGCTACCATAGCCGGACGAGACACGGTCGGCACCAAGGGCGGGTTCGCCCTCATCCTCGTCATGGTCGTCGCCAAGGTCGAGCACCTCCTCACTGTCGTTCACCTTGGGGCAGCACCAGGCGCGGCGACCATCTTCCCCAAACACCCTCACATAGAGGCTCGCGTCGCCGTCGTACTTGAAGTGGAGGGTGCACCACCTGCCTAGGCCGCGCACGCGGGCGAACGTCTGCCAACCACGGGCCAGAGCTATATTTCCCGCGGTGGAGACCTCGATCGTGACCCAGGAAGCCCTGCTGCAGCAGTCGTCTGCCTGTAGCCAAAGCCCGCCTGGACCTGAGGCCGACAGCTCGCCGGTGAATAAGCGCGGGAGCTGAAGCCAGTTGTCGGCCAGGTTCTCCGACCAGACGACGAACTCCGGCAGCATCTTCGCCGAGTGGAAGCGCGGCCAGGGAGGCCGCGCGACCACGACATGTCTCCCTTCATCAACGGGACCGCCACGACCGGAGCGACCCCTGCCCCGTGAAGAGGCACCACCACAGCTGCACGGGGCCGCGGCAGGGGTTGCGGTGAGCTTGCATGGACGGACGCATCCACGCTTGGGCACCGGAGAGCCGGGCCCCTCGCGAGGGGCCATCCCCTTCTCCGCGGCAGTGAACCTCCTCGACGGCGCCATTGGTAGCAGGAAAGGACCAAGGAGGAAGAAGAAGCGGAAGAGGCAGAGGAAAGATGGGCGACGGGGGCTTCGCCCCCCTCCCATTTATACCAGGAGAAGGCCAACCAGCACCCCCCCCCATGATCACAGGTAATGGTGGTTTTCCTTGCATGTAGCAGGGACTTGTCAAGTCGGGCAGTTGCCGAGGCAGCGTGGGGAAGCGGAGACGCCCACGTCCAATCAACCGCCACGCGTCGCCCCAGGCCACAGGCTATTGGGGCCCATGGCGCTTCGCCCTTGACCCTCGGCTTCGCCTCGAAGCCAAGCCCGAGCGCGCCTTGGGCCCGGGGGCTACTGTCGGCGTTCTGGGAACGGGGGTCCCCAGACTTGCCTGCCTGTGGCCCATGGTGTGGCTTTGCTAGCAGGCTTGTATGGCCCATCTTCGTCAACAAGGCATTCAAGACCCTCGCGAGGGGCCAAGCCTCGTGAGGCGGACGGTGCAAGACCTCCTCAGGAGCGGCCTCGCCAGGCAGGCTCGCGAGGGGCGGAGAGATCAAGGCAAGGCAAACCTCGCGAGGTTCTCGTGACGTGAGCCATGACGATCGAGACCAGGCGAGCGCCAGCATGCGCAGCGTCCTTGTTTCCTCTTTGGTGCTAAGGGGGCAAGCGCAGGCGCGGAGTACTGAGGCATCAAGCAAAGGTTTCCATATCGTTGCAAGGAGACCAAGATCAGCAGGATGGCAAGATGGAGGTCACCATGGAGCCCAAGGCGGCGTCACCACCAGAGCCTTTTGCAGGCGAAGACCACTTTTGTCAGGATAAGTTGTACTAGTTGTCCCCTTTAAAATTGGCCGTTGTTGGCTCCCTTCCTGCCCAATATTTGGGAAGAGGACAAGGGCCTCTATAAATAGAACTAGCCACCAACGTAGCTAAGGCGACCTCATTTGAGATTAGGGGCGACCTCATCTTAGACTAGAACTAGTTCATCCCCACAATCACATCCACCAAGCACAAGAACACCTCTCCTCAGGAGGCTGTTCTTCCCCCTGTACTGTTCATCCTCAGCCCGAGAGGCAATCCACCATCACCACACTGGAGTAGAGTATTACACCACAACGGTGGCCCGAACAAGTATAAATCTTGTGTCCTTTGTGTTGCGAGTTGGTCGGGTTAGTTTGTAAGACCTTAGCTGAGTTAGGACGTGGATCGGTAGGGGGGAATCTTCGTGCGCACCCCAAAGTTCGAACCTTAAGGGTTTTTGCCGGAACCCATGATCCGACAAACTTATTGGAGACTTCATATCTCTCAATCTGGGCATTTGCTTGAAATATTAACTTCAACTCCTTGAACATCTCATATGCTCCATGACATTCAAAACGTCGTTGAAGTCCCAGTTCTTAGCCGTAAAGCATGGCACACAGGACTATCGAGTAGTCATCAGCTTTGCTCTGCCAGGTGTTCACAACATCTGGCGTTGCTCTTGCAGCGGGTTTTTCACCTAGCAGTGCTTCCAGGGAGTAATTCTTCTATGCAGCAATGAGGATAATCCTCAAGTTATGGACCTAGTCCGTGTAGTTGCTACCATCATCTTTCAACTTAGCTTTCTCTAGGAACGCATTAAAATTCAACAGAACAATAGCACGGGCCATCTATCTACGACAACATAGACATGCAAAATACTATCAGGTACTAAGTTCATGATAAATTATAGTTCAATTAATCAAATTACTTAAGAACTCCCACTTAGATAGACATCTCTCTAATCATCTAAGTGATCATGTGATCCATATCAACTAAACCATGTCCGATCATCACGTGAGATGGAGTAGTTTTCAATGGTGAAAATCTCTATGTTGATCATATATACTATATGATTCATGCTCAACCTTTCGGTCTCAGTGTTTCGAGTCCATATCTGCATATGCTAGGCTCATTAAGTTTAACCCGAGTATTCTGCGTGTGCAAAACTGGCTTGCACCCGTTGTCTGTGAACGTAGAGCTTATCACACCCGATCATCACGTGGTGTCTCAGCACGACGAACTGTAGCAACGGTGCATACTCAGGGAGAACACTTACACCTTGAAATTTGGTGAGAGCTCACCTTATAATGCTACCGCCGAACTAAGCAAAATAAGATGCATAAAGGATAAAGATCACATGCAATCAATATAAGTGATATGATATGGCCATCATCATCTTGTGCCTTTGATCTCCATATCCAAAGCACCGTCATGATCACCATCGTCACCGGCTTGACACCTTGATCTCCATCGAAGCATCGTTGTCGTCTCACCAACTATTGCTTCTACGACTATCGCTACCGATTAGTGATAAAGTAAAGCAATTACATGGCGATTGCATTTCATACAATAAAGCGACAACCATATGGCTCCTGCCAGTTGCCGATAACTGTGTTACAAAACATGATCATCTCATACAATAAAATTTAGCATCATGTCTTGACCATATCACATCACAACATGCCCTACAAAAACAAGTTAGACGTCCTCTACTTTGTTGTTGCAAGTTTTATGTGACTGGTACGGGCTGAGCAAGAACCGTTCTTACCTATGCATCAAAAACCAATATGTGGTATAGTGATTGCTTTTTGATCTTCAGAAAGAACCCTATTCATTGAATCCGATTCAACTAAAGTTGGAGAAACTGACACCCACCAGCCACCAGTGTGCGAAGCACGTCGGTAGAACCAGTCTCGCGTAAGCGTACGCATAATATCGGTCTGGGCCGCTTCATCCAACAATACCGCTGAATTAAGAATCAACTAGTGACGGCAAGCAATATGTATATACCCACGCCCACAGCTCCTTTGTGTTCTACTCGTGCATATAACATCTATGCATAAAACTAGCTCGGATGCCACTGTTGGGGAACGCGGTAATTTCAAAAAAATTCCTACACACACGCAAGATCATGGTGATGCATAGCAACGAGAGGGGAGAGTATTGTCCACGTACCCTCATAGACCGTAAGCGGAAGCGTTATGACAGAGCGGTTGATGTAGTCATACGTCTTCACGATCGAGCGATCCTAGTACCGAAAGTACGGAACCTCTGCGATCTGTACACGCTTGGCTCGGTGACGTCCCATGAACTCTCGATCCAGCTGAGTGTCGAGGGAGAGCTTCGTCAGCACGACGGAGTGATGATGGTCATGATGATGCTACCGGAACAGGTCTTCGCCTAAGCACTACTACGATATGACCGAGGTGGATTATGGTGGAGGGGGGCACTGCACATGGCTAAGGGATCAATGATCAACTTGTGTCTATGGGGTGCCCCCCTCCCCCGTATATAAAGGAGTGGAGGAGGGGGAGGGCCGGCCCTCTATGGCGCGTCCTGAAGGAGTCCTACTCCCTCCGGGAGTAGGATCCCCCCTTCCCTAGTTGGACTAGGAGAGAAGGAAGGGGGAGAGAGGGAGGAAGGAAAGGGGCGCCCCCCCCTTCCTAGTCCAATTCGGACCAGAGGGGGAGGGCGCGCGGCCTGCCCTGGCTGCCTCTCTCTCTCTCTCCACTAAAGCCCATTAGGGCCCACATACTCCTCGGGGGGTTCCGGTAACCCTGCGGTACTCTTGTATATGCCTGAACTCACTCGGAACCTTTCCGATGTCCAAACATAGGCTTCCAATATGTCGATATTTATGTCTCAATCATTTCGAAACTCCTCGTCATGCCCGTGATCACATCCGGGACTCCAAACAAACTTCGGTTCATCAAAACACATAAACTCATAATACCGATCGTCACCGAAGGTTAAGCGTGCGGATCCTACGGGTTCGAGAACTACGTAGACATGACCGAGACATGTCTTCGGTCAATAACCAATAGAGGAACCTGGATGTTCATATTAGCTCCCACATATTCTAGGAAGATCTTTATCGGTCAAACCGCATAATGATATACGTTGTTCCCTTTGTCATCGATATGTTACTTGCCCGAGATTCGATCATCGGTATCTCAATACCTAGTTCAATATCGTTACCGGCAAGTCTGTTTACTCGTTCTGTAATGCATCATCCCGCGACTAACTCATTAGTCACATTGCTTGCAAGGCTTATATTGATGTGCATTACCAAGATGGCCCAGAGATACCTCTCCAACAATTGGAGTGACAAATTCTAATCTCGATCTATGCCAACTCAACAAACACCATCGGAGACACCTGTAGAACACCTTTATAATCACCCAGTTACGTTGTGACGTTTTGTAGCACACAAAGTGTTCCTCCGGTATTCGGGAGTTGCATGATCTCATAGTCATAGGAACATGTATAAGTTATGGAGAAAGCAATAGCAACAAACTAAACGACCATCGTGCTAAGCTAACGGATGGGTCAAGTCAATTACATCATTCTCTAATGATGTGATCTCGTTAATCAAATGACAACTCATGTCTATGGTTAGGAAACATAACCATCATTGATTCAACGAGCTAGTCAAGTAGAGGCAAACTAGTGACACTCTGTTTGTCTATATATTCACACATGTACTAAGTTTCCGGTTAATACAATTCTAGCATGAATAACAAACATTTATCATGATATAAGGAAATATAAATAACAACTTTATTATTGCCTCTAGGGCATATTTCCTTCAATGTGTTGTCATTTGATGAACGGAATCACATCATTAGAGAATGATGTGATGGACAAGACCCATTTGTTAGCTTAGCATAATGATCGTTTAGTTTTATTGCTATTGCTTTCTTCATGACTTGTACATGTTCCTATGACTATGAGATTATGCAACTCCCGAATACCGGAGGAACACCTTGTGTGCTATCAAACGTCACAACGTAACTGGGTGATTATAAAGATGCTCTACATGTGTCTTCGATGGTGTTTGCTGAGTTGGCATAGATCGAGATTAGGATTAGTCACTCCAAGTATCAGAAAGGTATCTCTGGGCCCTCTCAATAATGCACATCACTATGAGCCTTGCAAGAAATGTGACTAATGAGTTAGTCACGGGATAACGTATTACGAAACGAGTAAAGAGACTTGCCGGTAACGAGATTGAACTAGGTATGATGATATCGACGATCCAATGTCGGGCAAGAAATAGACCGATAACAAAGGGAACAACGTATGTTGTTATGCTCTTTGACCGATAAAGATCTTCGTACAATATGTAGGAGCCGATACGAGCATGCAGGTTCCGCTATTGGTTACTGACCGGAGATGTGTCTCGATCATGTATACATAGTTCTTGAACCCGTAGGGTCCGCACACTTAACGTTCGATGATGATTCGTATTATGAGTTATGCGATTTGATGAACCAAAGTTTTTTCGGAGTCCCGGATGTGATCACGGACATGATGAGGAGTCTCGAAATGGTCGAGACATAAATATTGATATGTAGGAAGGTTATGTTTGGACACCGGAATGGTTTCGAAAAGGTTCGGGCATTTTCCGGAGTACCGGGTGTCGTGGTTCTAACTCTGACAGTGATGTAGGGGGGTGAGTATGGAGAGGCTAGATCCTAGCTATTGGGAAGTTGTTACACGCGAGGTTTACGAGTTCAGGCCCTTCTCGGAGGAAGTAATAGCCCTACGTCTCGGAGCCCGGAGGCGGTCGACTGGATTATGCGTGTATGGATTACAGGGGTGCGAACCTTGCATACTGAGGAGGGAGGTGGCTTATATAGAGTTCGCCGGCTCCCTCCTGCCCCCGGTAATGTAGGGTTTAAGGTACATTTAAGGTCGGGCGTTACTGGTAACGCCCCTAATAAAGTGCTATAATGACCATAAAGACTACTTAACAGCTGACCGTTTGCCTGCGGAGTGACTATAGATCTCCCGGCGGTCGAGTGGTTGGCTTCATGGTCGAGTGATAGCTTCTTGGTCGAGTGTCTTGAACCTGTCGAGTGGGATGCCTTCAAGTCGATTGAAAGGTGATTTCTCCCAGGGGTGTCCTAGAGTAGGACTCTTCGGTCAGGTCCGTGTCCCTACCCTAGGTACATGTCTTCATCATTAGCCCCCAAATGGATCGAGGTTAGAGTGGGGAAAGAGTTGGAGATCTTTCCGACTGGTTCTTCGGGCTATGTGAGCGCCTCGTTTCGGGACAATCGTCACGGACGATGTTGCCAACCTTTTTCAGTCGCCTTGATCCATTCCAGGCCTTCCGTCGAGTGAATTTCTTTGTTTGTGCCATACCGAGTGCCGGCGCGATCGGGGTCTTCTGTTTTTTAGCAAGTTGTTCTGCGGCCCGCGGATGTCGCGGGATTTGGATTTTGGGAAGCGCGCGGGACGGGAGCAGCCGCAGTAATCGGAAGCGATAAAGCGGAAGTTCCTCGATCTCCGCGTCGCCTTTTTCGCCACGTACTGCGCGCGCGTTTGTTGCGGGATTTGACTGGATGGCCTGGGCCTACCGGTCAGCCACTCGGGAGCGGCCCCTTATAAGTTGCCGGCTCGGGGTTTCCAAGCCGTGCGCTCTCTTCTCCTTCCTTCTCCCTCTCTCCCTTTGCCAGTCTCTCTGCTACTTCCGCTCTCACCCTAGCGCCGCGAGCCCGTGCGAGATCTCTCCGGCGACGATGGTGAAGGGCAAGACCACCGCTTTGGAGCGCGCGAAGAAGGCGGCGGCGGCGGGGAAAGGGATGAGATCTTCTCGGGGCGGATCCTCCTCCAGGACCGCTCTGCCCAAAGGTTGGATCCAGGGCCACTGGATGCCCTCGGTGCTCCGGCAAGAGGATCTTGATGACATGGTCGAGGGGGGAGCCATTCCCCACGAAGCTGCGCGTCTTCCGGAGGGAGAGATCGAACCTCAACCCCGTGATGGTGAGTGCGTGCTCCTAGCCACCCACATCGACCGAGGGTTTTCTCTGCCGCCCCATCCTTTCTTCCGGAGTTTCTTGAATTTCTTCGGAGCGCAGCTCCATCACTTTACCCCCAACTCCATAGTCTATCTTGCCACGTTCATTTCCATGTGCGAGGCCTTCCTGGGTTGCCATCCGCATTGGGGGCTTTTCAAGCATATTTTCACTTGCCGCTCTCAGTCGGTAAAAAAGGCCAAGTCGAGTGATGAGAAGACGCAAGTGATCTAGCTGTGCGGGGGCCTGGCGATCCAGACGAGGGGGAAGAGCTGTTTTCCCTCTATCACCTTCCCGGAGTCGGTCCGCGGCTGGCAGTCGACCTGGTTCTACTGCCAGGACCAGGCGACCCCCGGACAGTCGACTGGTCTTCCTCCTTTTTCCCTCGACCGAGCCGAGAAGCCTGTCTCTCTGAAAGTCACGCCGGAGGAAAGGGCCCAGGTCAAGGTGTTGGCGGGTCGAGTGGTTGAGCTTGTCCGTGAGGGGGTGACTGGGATGGACCTGTTAGAGGTCTTTCTCCAGAGGCGCATTCAACCGCTCCAGGCGCGAGACCACCTGATGTGGCTGTATTCTGGCCTTGACGACACCACTCGGATCCACCCGGAGGAGGTCACCAATGAGATGTTGGAGGGGTGGCTGTCAAGTATAACGGGGAACAAAGACAACCCCCGAGGAGCCAGAAGGGTAATTCCACTCGACAACTCATATGAAGTGGACCAGGTATGTCTTTGTGTCGGATATTTCGCCTTCTGTATTGGTCTTCTTTGGATAAGTCGATTGACTTTCGTCCTGTGTGTTGTCTTCCAGGCGACCACTGAGATGTACTCGACGCCCAACGGGGCACAAGGGTCGACTGAGGAAGGTGAGGGGAGCGGAGGCGAGAGCGGGGACGACCAGGGCGAGTGGGAGTCCGACGGTGAGGGAGATGAAGGCGACGACATCTTCTCCAGCGAAGAGGAGGAGGAGGCTGAGCCCTCCCGCCCAGAGGGGCGGTCCAAGCTCACCCACGATCCAGCGCGGGAACGTGACAAGGCGACTGCTCCTGTTGGGCAGTCGTCGAAACGCCCTCGGACTTCTTCTCCTCCGCCGACCGGGAAGGCTCCTAAGCACCCACGAGTGACGCCATCCAAGCCGCCCAAGGCCTTGCCCAAGATGAAGATAGCTGTTCCCACCATTTCTGGGTAACAACAACACTTGCTTTCCTTTGTCGACTGTGGACGGATCCTTGGTCGATTCACTGAGCCAATTGACCAACTTTCGAGATTTGCAGTGGTGCAGCTTCTGAGGTCTCCGCCAGGAATGACGACCACGAGATGGAGGACGCTGTCACCTCCAACCCTGGTACGATCACTGACGCTCCTGCTTTTGAGTCGACTGAAACTTTATTGCGACTCCGGTCAATTGAATGTTTTCCTTGCAGCTCCTCCCCATGTTATTGACCTCCCGGACGACGACGACGACGGACCACTGAGGGTGAAGAGGAAGAAGAAGGCGTTGGCTGGCAAGACTCCGCAATCCACTCCGACGCCTGAGGCCGCAGTTCGGGACGATGGCGAACCCACTCGGGCTTCCGTGACTTTCGCTGTTCCTCTGACGAGTGTGCGGCCTTCAGCGTCGACTGCGGATCCATCTTCGCTTTTTGCTGCGTACCCCGTCCCTGAGGACCAAGCGGCTGCTGCGAAGGAGGCTGTACGCCAGGCTGGAGTCATGATGGAACAGGTGAAAGTGGCTCGGGAGGCTTGCCAGGTGGCATATGACGCGAGCTCGGCTCTTCAAAGTAATGTCCAGGTCAATCGACTTCAACACTTGGTCTGTTTCGATATGTCCTCTGAAGATTCTCTTTTCCGAAGGTCTTTAAGTTTGTACACCCACTGGGTGTGTTTGCCAATTCTTGGACGAGTGGGGGCACGCTAAGTGCACCCACTGGGTGTAGTCCCCGAGACTACGGTGGACTGCTGGCAGTCGACTGTAGCCTTTAAATTGAGTCGTTGTAGTTGAATTTCTTCGCTCTGTCTGATCGGGTCATGTCGAATGGAACGGAATCCTGTCGGCTGTGGGCAGTCGACGTCTTTCTCTTTTTTTTTTACTGTGGGGGCACGCTGAGTGCACCCACTGGGTGTAGCCCCCGAGGCTACTGTCGAATGTTTTGCTTCGGCTGTAGTCTTAGAAACTCTGTTATTTTCTCTTAACTGCTCGGAAGCAGCTTGTCTTGGACTCGACTTCAGGGATCGGTCGAGTGGGATAGGAACCGGTGGGGGCACGCTAAGTGCACCCACTGGGTGTAGTCCCCGAGACTATGGTGGACTGCTGGCAGTCGACCGTAGTCTTAGTATTTACTACCTTTGTAGCTTTTTCCTTTTTACTGAAATTGTAACTCCTCCTCTTTGACTTCAGAAATCTTGTGATCTTGGAACCCGCTTGGCTGACATGGAGAAGCAGCAAATTCAAATGAACCTTGATCTGGAGCTGGCCAGGACAGAACTGCAGACGGTCGGAGACGGCGCCGCAGGTAAGACGCCTTTGTCGACTGGTTAGTTTTTAGGCTTGAGTATCTTTTCGCTTTCTCCGACTCAATCATCATTTTTTTGCAGAAAAATTGAAAGAAGCTCTGGCGAAGAAGGATCAGGACTTGGCTGCTACCCGTAAGGAGGCTGTTGACAAGACCGCTCTGGCCACACAGAAGCTAGCTTCGGTCGACCACTTAGAACAAGAGAATACCAAGCTCAAGACCGCTCTGAATGAAGCCAACAGGGAGTATTCACGTTGGAAGAAGGAGAACCTCACCCTGAGCGAGAAGCTGGAAGGCCTCGCTCGCGGGAGAAACGACCTGGAGAGCTACTTGGGGAGCCTCGCCAAGAAGTTGTACCTTAAGCTTGAAGGTGCGCATTCAGTTCCGACTGGTTTTTGAGTCGACTCATTCTGTGAAAATTGTCTTATCCTTGAATCTTGTATGCAGAGCTTTGCCAGAATTTTGAAGAGGAGACCAGTCGAGTGGAGCCGAGCTTGGACCCTGTTAACTCTCTTGTGAAGGACGAGGCCGCAATGAACGTGCTCCGTCTGGAGTCTCGTGTTGACGGCGTCGTGGATTACTTGGCTCGACTGAAGGTTGCCATGACGCGGATCGACCCGACACTTTGGCCAGAATCTACGCTCCAGAATGATCTCGAGTCTCTGATGACTCGACTCAATGGAATCTCTGACCGAGTGCAGGAGTGGAAGAAGTCTTCAGCTCGGTGTGGCGCTGACGTGGCTCTGTCCCTGGTCCGCGTCCATTGCAAGGAGGTGCGGGAGGAGAAGCTGGCGCCATCCAAGTCGCCAACACGAGGAAGCACAACTTCCAGGACTTCATGGAGACATTTATTGCTGCTGCTACCCGCATCGCAGATGGGATCGACTTGGATGAGTTCGTGGCCCCTGCCAGTCCTCCTCCTCCTGAGGAATGAAAAAACTTGCCTCGGAATGCCGAGTGTATTTTGTAAACCGTTAAACTCTGCCTTAAATTTGCCTCGGAATGCCGAGTGGAAGTGTAACAGTTAAACTCTGCCGAGCCGGGGGCTCGAGTACTTTGACCTGAGGTTTCTAGGACCTTTTAGGCTTTATCCGTAATTGATTTGTCGTTGAATCTCTTTGTGTCTGTGGTGCAGCTCCGAAGGAGAAGGTGGCAGTCGACCTGCCTCTCGTCGTCCTTGGGACATGAGAAGTGTTTCATACTTAGGCGAGCGCTGGGCTGCAGCTAAGCCTCCGAGCGGGAGGTTTGCTCTCGCTCGGTAGGATTTTAAACTTAGGCGAGTGCTGGCTGCAGCTAAATCTCTTCGTAGGAGAACTTAGGCGAGTGCTGGACTGCAGCTAAGCCCCCGAGTGGGAGGTTTGCTCTCCACTCGGTAGGATTTTTCAAACTTAGGCGAGTGCGGACTGCAGCTAAGCCCCGAGTGGGAGGATCGCTCTCCACTCGGTAGGATTTTTTCAAACTTTAGGCGAGTGCCGGACTGCAGCTAAGTCTCTAAATGAGAGAACTTAGGCGAGTGCTGGACTGCAGCTAAGCCCCTGAGTGGGAGGATCGCTCTCCACTCGGTAGGATTTTTTCAAACTTAGGCGAGCGCCGGACTGCAGCTAAGTCTCTAAATGAGAGAACTTAGGCGAGTGCTGGACTGCAGCTAAGCCCCCGAGTGGGAGGATCGCTCTCCACTCGGTAGGATTTTTTCAAACTTAGGCGAGCGCCGGACTGCAGCTAAGTCTCTAAATGAGAGAACTTAGGTGAGTGCTGGACTGCAGCTAAGCCCCCGAGTGGGAGGATCGCTCTCCACTCGGTAGGATTTTCTCAAACTTAGGCGAGCGCCGGACTGCAGCTAAGTCTCTAAATGAGAGAACTTAGGCGAGTGCTGGACTGCAGCTAAGCCCCCGAGTGGGAGGATCGCTCTCCACTCGGTAGGATTTTTTCAAACTTAGGCGAGTGCCGGACTGCAGCTAAGTCCCTAAATGAGAGAACTTAGGCGAGTGCTGGACTGCAGCTAAGCCCCCGAGTGGGAGGATCGCTCTCCACTCGGTAGGATTTTTCAAACTTAGGCGAGACGGATTCGCAGCTAAGTCACCCACTGGGGGATTTCGTATGTAAACAAAAGTGACAACAATTAATGGAACACTCTGGCCTTTGATAAAAACGAACTGCGGGAATTTTTCTTATTACATCTCGTCCAAGGGAGAGCTCAAGTGTAAAAGGGGCGGAGTAGTTCCGCATTCCAAGCTCGAGGCTCGTCGATCTGGCGATCAACATTGAAGAGGTGATACGTTCCATTGTGGAGGACTCTGGTGATGATGAAGGGACCTTCCCAAGTGGGAGCAAGCTTGTGTGGTTTCTGTTGATCCACTCGGAGGACCAAATCTCCTTCTTGGAAGGCTCGACTCTTCACATTCCGGGCGTGGAATCGACGCAAGTCTTGCTGATAAATGGTCGATCTGATCATGGCCATCTCCCTCTCTTCTTCGAGGAGGTCGACTGCGTCTTGCCGGGCCTGTTCTGCTTCATCTTCGGTGTAAAGCTCGACTCGGGGCGCGTTGTGAAGAAGATCACTTGGCAGAACCGCTTCGGCTCCATAAACCAGAAAGAATGGAGTTCTTCCAGTCGACCGGTTAGTGGTGGTCCTCAATCCCCACAGAACTGACAGAAGCTCGTCGACCCAAGCACCTGCCGCGTGCTTGAGATCACGCATCAGCCGAGGTTTCAGTCCTTTGAGAATCAGACCATTTGCTCTTTCAGCTTGCCCATTCGACTGAGGATGCGCGACCGACGCGTAGTCGACTCGTGTGCCTTGAGAGGCGCAAAAAGCTCTGAACTGGTCCGAATCGAAGTTTGACCCATTGTCGGTGATGATGCTATGAGGGACTCCATATCTGAATGTTAGTCCTTTGACGAAACTGATAGCAGTGCCAGCATCGAGGTTCTTGATAGGCTTGGCTTCGATCCATTTGGTGAACTTGTCGACTGCCACAAGCACATGCGTGAACCCGCTCCTGCCTGTTCTCAGTGGACCAACCATGTCCAGTCCCCAGACAGCAAATGGCCAGATGAGAGGAATGGTCTTCAGGGCTGATGCAGGCTTGTGTGACATGTTGGAGTAGAACTGGCAGCCTCCGCACTTGTCGACTATCTCTTTTGCCATCTCATTTGCTCTAGGCCAGAAGAATCCCGCTCGGTATGCTTTAGCCACAATGGTCCGAGGGGACGCATGGTGGCCACGGGTTCCCGAGTGGATATCATCAAGGATTATCCGACCTTCTTCTGGTGTTATGCACTTCTGACCGATTCCAGTCGCGCTTTCTCTATACAACTGCCCCTTTATGACTATGAAGGCCTTAGATCGGCGGACGATCTGTCGAGCCTCTTCCTCGTCTTCAGGGAGCTCTTTCCTTAGGATATACGCGATGTACGGTATCGTTCAGTCGGGAGTTATTGCCAAGACTTCCATGACTAGGTCGACCATAGCAGGAACTTCGACTTCAGTCGGATCTATGGCACTTCTTGGTTTTGGGGCTTCTTCTGTGAAAGGATCTTTCTGGACTGACGGCGAGCGGATGTGCTCCAAAAACACATTGCTGGGAATGGCTTCTCGCTTGGAGCCTATGTTTGCCAGGTCATCAGCTGCTTGGTTTTTCAGTCGGGGGATGTGATGAAGCTCTAACCCCTCGAATTTCCTTTCTAGCTTTCTCACTGCATTGCAATAACCAGTCATAGCTGGACTTCTGACGTCCCACTCCTTCATCACCTGATTAACCACCAAATCTGAGTCGCCATAGACCATGAGGCGATGGACGCCGAGTGAAATGGCCATGCGCAACCCATACAAAAGTGCTTCATACTCTGCTTCATTGTTGGAGGAATCGAAGTAAATCTGGAGAACATATCTGAGCTTATCTCCTCGGGGGGAGACTAGAACTACCCCAGCACTGGAACCATTCAGCATCTTAGATCCGTCGAAAAACATGGTCCAGTGCTCCGAGTGAACTTGAGTCGGAAGTTGCTGTTCAATCCACTCGGCGATGAAATCTGCGATTGCTTGGGACTTGATAGCCTTCTTTGCTTCAAACTTGATATCTAAGGGAAGGAGTTCAATCGCCCACTTGGCCACTCGACCAGTTGCATCTCTGTTATGCAGAATCTCTGACAGTGGGGCGTCGCTGACGACTGTAATGGAATGGTCAGAGAAGTAGTGTGCAACCTTCTTCGTGGTCATGTAAATCCCATATACAAGCTTCTGGTAGTGAGGGTATCTTTGTTTTGAAGGGGTCAAAACTTCAGACAGATAATAGACTGGGCGCTGAACTCTGAAGGCCTTTCCTTCTTCTTCCCGCTCGACCGTGAGTACTATACTGACAACTTGTCCCGTGGCCGCAATGTACAGCAGCAGAGGCTCTTTGCTGATTGGGGCAACAAGCACCGGCTGGGTGGAGAGCAGAGCTTTGAGTTCTGCAAATGCTGCGCCAGCTTCTGGAGTCCACTCGAACTTGTCAGACTTCTTCATCAGTCGGTAGAGGGGCAACGCCTTTTCACCGAGACGAGAAATGAATCGACTTAAAGCGGCCAAGCAGCCTGTAAGCTTTTGGACATCGTGCACGCGTACAGGACGCTTCATCCGGAGTATGGTGCCAATTTTCTCAGGATTGGCGTCGATCCCTCGTTCGGAAACGAGAAAACCGAGTAACTTTCCGCCTGGAACTCCGAATGTGCACTTTGATGGATTGAGCTTGATATCATACCTCCTGAGGTTGGCAAAGGTTTCGGCAAGGTCAGCTCGCAGGTCGGAACCTTTGCGTGACTTGACCACAATATCATCCATGTATGCCTCCACATTCCGACTGATTTGAGTGAGTAAACACTTCTGAATCATTCTCATGAACGTGGCTCCGGCGTTCTTGAGGTCGAATGGCATAGTGACATAACAGAAGCATCCGAATGGGGTGATGAAAGCTGTTTTGATTTCGTCGGGTCCATACAGACGGATCTGATGGTACCCGGAATAAGCATCTAGAAAAGACAATCTCTCGCACCCCGCAGTCGAGTCGACTATTTGGTCGATGGGAGGGAGAGGAAAATGATCTTTCGGGCAGGCCCGATTGATATGTTTGAAATCTATGCACATGCGAAGTGACTTGTCTTTCTTGGGGACCATGACTACATTGGCGAGCCACTCGGAGTGGTAAATCTCTCGGATAAACTCCGCTGCTAAGAGCCGGGCCACCTCCTCGCCAATGGCTTGCTTCTTCTGGACGGCGGACCGTCGAAGGTGTTCCTTCACAGGCTTGAATTTTGGGTCGACCCGCAGACGGTGCTCAGCCAGCCCCCTGGGAACTCCAGGCATGTCAGAGGGTTTCCATGCGAAGATGTCCAAGTTCTCACGGAGGACCTGGATGAGCGCTTCTTCCTATTTGGATTCAAGCGTCGTTGAGATATGAGTCGGGGCAGCATCGAGGTCGGTCGAGTGAATGTGGACTGTCTTCGTTTCACCAGTCGACTGAAAAGCTGACTCTGAAGCGGGCTTCTTGGCCCGTAGCAATTCACTCGGATCGATAGTCTTTTGGTACTCTTGCAGCTCGACCACTGCCATCTGAGCATCTGCAATCTTTGAGCCTTTCTGAAAGCACTCTTCTGCCTTCTTCCGATTTCCTGTAACAGTGATTACCCCTTTAGGGCCCGGCATCTTCAGTTTGAGGTACACGTAACATGGTCGAACCATGAAACGCGCGTAAGCTGGCCTGCCCAAAATGGCATGATAAGCACTTTGGAAGTCCACAACCTCGAATGTCAACTTTTCCTTGCGGTAATTCTTTGAATCACCGAAAACCACATCAAGAGCGATCTGGCCGAGCGATTGGGCTTTCTTCCCAGGAATGACTCCGTGGAAACTCATACTACTGGTGCTGAGCCTGGACATCGGAATGCCCATTCCTTTCAATGTTTCAGCATACAGTATGTTCAGGCCACTGCCGCCATCCATCAGGACTTTAGTCAGTCGAGTGCCTTCAACAATTGGGTCGACCACCAAAACTTGCCTCCCAGGGGTGGCAATGTGCGTTGGGTGATCAGACTGGTCGAATGTGATGGCAGTCTGAGACCACTTCAGGTAACTGGGTGTTGCCGGGGCAACCATGTTCACCTCTCGGTTAATGACTTTCAGTCGACTTTTGCTCTCGACATCGGCAAAAATCATCAGGGTGGAATTGACTTGGGGGTATCCATCGTCGCTGTCTTCCTTGTCCTTGACCCTATCCGACTCTTTTTCCTTATCCTTGGACTGCTTTCCTTGGAACTGCTGGATCAGGAGTCGGCACTATCGAGTGGTATGCTTTGGGTAAATAAAATTACCCTCTTCATCCTTCTTGGTGTGGATGTGACATGGCAGATCCAAAACATCATTTCCGTCTTAATCCTTGACTTTTTTGGCCTTCCAGGTGCCCTTGGATTTTCCCTTGAAGTTTCCCTGGGCTACGGCCAGGGCCTCCCCAGGAGCGGCTGGCTCGGCCTTCCGCTTCTGCTTCCGACTGGAATTGCCTCCAGTTTCCTGGGCGACTGCTTTCTGCTTGCCACTCCGGAGTCGATCTTCGTCTTCTCCGTTAGCATACTTGGTGGCAATCTCCATCATCCGATTCAGAGACATCTCTCCAGTTCGACCGAACTTCAGATTCAACTCTCTGTATTTAACACCTTCTTTGAAGGCACAAACTGCTTGATGGTCCGGCACGTTCTCAACCGAGTGATGCAGCGTGATCAACCTCTGGATGTACTCCCTCAGAGTTTCATTCGGCTTCTGCATGCAAGACCGCAACTCTGTTAGGCCTGCAGGTCGCTTGCATGTTCCTTCAAAGGTCGTGATAAACACGCGGGAGAGGTCCTCCAAAGTGTAAATGCTGCTGGGTGCCAACTGATTTAGCCATGCTCTGGCCGAGCCCTCTAACATGAGAGGCAAATGCTTCATGGCCACCTCGTCATTGCCACCGCCAATCTGTACAGCCACCCGGTAATCTTCGAGCCAGGTGTCAGGCTTAGATTCACCGGTGAACTTGCCGATTCCAGTCGCCAACCTGAAATTGGGAGGTATCACTGCGGCTCTGATGGCTCGACTGAAACACTCTGGCCCTGAAGCACGTACTCTGCTGCTGGCAGGCGCATCTCTGTTGTGGCCTTCTCGATGAGCTCTGTTCCTGTCAACCAAACCTTGAACGAGGACAGATCTCGCATCAAAGCCTGGGTCCCTGGGGTCGACTGGAATCCTCTGCCCAACACTACGAGGGCGTCTGTCATCTTGCCGTCAAGGCGCATATGACCCACTCCTCAGGGGAGGGGTTGGCACTCGACGTCGATCATCACGGTCGAATCGGTGATCATACCGCTCATTCTTCCTGTACTGATCATGCTGGTCACCACGTCCCTCACGCCTCGGGGGCGATCTCGGGCTGTGAGCCGACTCGACTGTATCCGTCGCGACTGTGAATCCTGTTCCGCGACTGAGAGACAGCAGAATTCTGGTTTCCTGCCGCCCGGAGCAGCGCTCTGATCTGCAACAAGCCTCTGCCCGCCTCCGACTGGGAAGGCTGAATTGATTCTGCTATATGGGCTGCAGCGGCCAAATTCTGAACCGGGGTTCGGTATACCTGCGTCGGCGGGAAGAGCTGGCGTCGACTAGACTCGGGAGCCCGCTGACGCGCTTTCTCGTCGAGTGCTCGCTGAAGATTCTCCAGTCGAGTGCGCTCGGCCAAGTTGGCCAAACGCGCGTCCTCCAAGGCCCGGGCCTCGGGGGTCTCTCCGATGATAGGAGTGCGGAGCGCGTCCATGTTCCGGCGGCGAAGCTCCTCTCGCTGCAATGACGTGAGAGGTTCGGGGAGATACTCGTCGTGGGGATGCGACGGATCGCCCCCACCCGCGCCTCCATTAGTGCGAGGGAAACCGGGGGGACTGTGTGTTCCATCGACCACCAGAACCTCAGCCACTGGATCGCTGCTGTCGCACTCGGATGCGGACTCCACGGAGCCAGTCGAACAGGCCGTAGAGGGATTCGACGGGCTCGATTGCCGCGACTTGTGGGGCTGCCGATTGGCGGGCCACGGCGTGCCTCACCCACCGCTGAAGTCTTGACCGACCGGAGCACTTGCGCTGGTGGGAGACAGGGCGGGGAGACGATACGGGGACCGACCCATATTGGGTCGACGGTTGCCACAGGAGGACGCCACGAACGCATGCGCGGAAATGCGTCGGCCGCAGACGGGGAGCGCGTCGATGTCGAGTGGTGCTTCCTGAAGCCAGGCGGAGTCGTCGATGATGAAGGTGAGCGCGCCGAGACGGATCTCGCGATCCTCCACCAAAACTCCGCAAGAAAACATGATCAAAGGGATCGGGAAAGATCACAACTTCTCCAACTAAGCGCTAAGATTCTGGCCCCACGGTGGGCGCCAACTGTCGTGGTTCTAACTCTGACAGTGATGTAGGGGGGTGAGTATGGAGAGGCTAGATCCTAGCTATTGGGAAGTTGTTACACGCGAGGTTTACGAGTTCAGGCCCTTCTCGGAGGAAGTAACAGCCCTACGTCTCGGAGCCCGGAGGCGGTCGACTGGATTATGCGTGTATGGATTACAGGGGTGCGAACCTTGCATACTGAGGAGGGAGGTGGCTTATATAGAGTTCGCCGGCTCCCTCCTGCCCCCGGTAATGTAGGGTTTAAGGTACATTTAAGGTCGGGCGTTACTGGTAACGCCCCTAATAAAGTGCTATAATGACCATAAAGACTACTTAACAGCTGACCGTTTGCCTGCGGAGTGACTATAGATCTCCCGGCGGTCGAGTGGTTGGCTTCATGGTCGAGTGATAGCTTCTTGGTCGAGTGTCTTGAACCTGTCGAGTGGGATGCCTTCAAGTCGATTGAAAGGTGATTTCTCCCAGGGGTGTCCTAGAGTAGGACTCTTCGGTCAGGTCCGTGTCCCTACCCTAGGTACATGTCTTCATCACCGGGGGTTACCGGAACCCCCCTGAAGGAAATATGCCCTAGAGGCAATAATAAAGTTATTATTTATTTCCTTATATCATGATAAATGTTTATTATTCATGCTAGAATTGTATTAACCGGAAACATAATACATGTGTGAATACATAGACAAACAGAGTGTCACTAGTATGCCTCTACTTGACTAGCTCGTTAATCGAAGATGGTTATGTTTCCTAACCATAAACAAAAGAGTTGTTATTTGATTAATGGGATCACGTCATTAGGAGAATGATGTGATTGACATGACCCATTCCATTAGCTTAGCACCCGATCATTTAGTATGTTGATATTGCTTTCTTCATGACTTATACATGTTCCTATGACTATGAGATTATGCAACTCCCGTTTGCCGGAGGAACACTTTGTGTGCTACCAAACGTCACAACGTAACTGGGTGATTATAAAGGAGCTCTACAGGTGTCTCCAAAGGTACATGTTGGGTTGGCGTATTTCGAGATTAGGATTTGTCACTCCGATTGTCGGAGAGGTATCTCTGGGCCCTCTCGGTAATGCACATCACATAAGCCTTGCAAGCATTGCAACTAATGATTTAGTTGTGAGATGATGTATTACGGAACGAGTAAAGAGACTTGCCGGTAACGAGATTGAACTAGGTATTAAGATACCGACGATCGAATCTCGGGCAAGTAACATACCAATGACAAAGGGAACAACGTATGTTGTTATGCGGTCTGACCGATAAAGATCTTCGTAGAATATGTGGGAGCCAATATGAGAATCCAGGTTCTGCTATTGGTTATTGACTGGAGACGTGTCTCGGTCATGTCTACATTGTTCTCGAACCCGTAGGGTCCGCACGCTTAAGGTTTCGATGACAGTTATATTAAGAGTTTATGAGTTTTGATGTACTAAAGGGGTTCGGAGTCCCGGATGAGATCGGGGACATGACGAGGAGTCTCGAAATGGTCGAGACGTAAAGATCGATATATTGGACGACTATATTCGGACATCGGAAAGGTTCCGAGTGATTCGGGTATTTTTCGGAGTACCGGAGAGTTACGGGAATACGTATTGGGCCTTATTGGGCCATACGGGAAAGAAGAAAAAGGGCCTCAAGGGTGGCCGCACCCCTCCCCTTGGTCTGGTCCGAATTGGACTAGGGAAGGGGGGCGCCCCCTTCATTCCTTCTCCTTTTCCCTTCCTCTTTTCCTATTCCATATGGGAGGTGGAATCCTACTAGGACTAGGGAGTCCTAGTAGGACTCCACACTTGGCGCGCCTCCTCCTAGGGCCGGCCTCCTCCTCCCTTGCTCCTTTATATATGGGGGCAGGGGGGCACCTCTAGCCACAAGTTGATCCACGTGATCATATTCTTAGCCGTGTGCGGTGCCCCCTTCCACCATAATCCTCGATAATATTGTAGCGGTGCTTAGGCAAAGCCCATGCGACGGTAGTACATCAAGATCGTCACCACGCCGTCATGCTAACGGAACTCTTCCCCGACACTTTGCTGGATCGGAGTCCGGGGATCGTCATCGAGCTGAACGTGTGCTAGAACTCAGAGGTGTCGTAGTTTCGGTGCTTGATCGGTCGGGTCGTGAAGACGTACGACTACATCAACCGCGTTGTGCTAACGCTTCCGTTGTCGGTCTACAAGGGTACGTAGATCACACTCTCCCCTCTCGTTGCTATACATCACCATGATCTTGCGTGTGCGTAGGAATTTTTTTTGAAATTACTACGTTCCCCAACACCCCCCCCCGAGGAGTTAATGGGCCTTAATGGGACCTAGTGGAGAGAGGAGGCAGCGGCCACGTGGTGCCCCCCCCAAGCCCAATCTAAATTGGACTAGGGTTGGGGGGCGGCCCCCCTTTCCTTCTATTCTCCTCCACCTTCCCTCCTTCTCCTAGTGGGAATAGGAAAGGGGGCCGAATCCTACTTCGGCCGGGAGTCCAAGTAGGACTCCCCCCATGGCGCGCCCCCCTTGGGCCAGCCACCTCTCCTCCCCCTCTTTATATACGTGTGAGGGGGGCACCCCAAAGGCACACCAAGTCTTCTCTTAGTCGTGTGCGGTGCCCCCTCCATAGTTACACACCTCGGTCATGTCGTCGTAGTGCTTAGGCGAAGCCCTACGCCAGTAACTTCATCGTCACTGTCGCCATGATGTCGTGTTGACGGAACTCTCCCTCGGCCTCAACTGGATCAAAAGTTCGAGGGACGTCATCGAGATGAACGTGTGCTGAACACGGAGGTGTCGTACACTCGGTGCTTGGATCGGTTGGATCGCGAAGACGTTCGACTACATCAACCGCGTTAGTAAACGATTCCGCTTTCGGTCAACGAGGGTACGTGGACACACTCTCCCCTCTCGTTGCTATGCATCTCCTAGATAGATCTTGCATGATTGTAGGTAAAAAAATTAAAATACTGCGTTCCCCAACACTTTTATCACTAAGTATTTTCCGCCCACAAAAATTGTTTCCCTTAGAACCCAGATCATGAATTTCAAGCAACTTGAACATGAGCATGTTGCACAATCTTTGGAAAGGATGAAAATGATGCTAAGGAATTGCCCAAATCATGGGTTAAATCTTTGGATGATCATACAAAAATTTTATGCGGGATTGAATGTTTCTCGTAATCTCTTAGATTCCACCGCGGGTGGTAATTTTATGGAAATTACTTTGGGTGAAGCCACCAAATTGCTTGATAATATCATGGCAAATTATTCACAAGGGCATACCGAAAGAGCTCCTACTAGTAAAAAAAGTTAATTTGGTTGAAGAAATTTCTTCTTTGAGTAAAAAAGTTGATGCTCTTATGAAATTGGTTGTAAAAGTGCTCCTATTGATTTTAATGATATTCCTTTGTCTACTTTGATTGAGCAAAAAAGTGATGCCGTAGATGTGAATTTTATCTCTCGAAATAATTTCAATAACAATGCTTATAGAGGTAATTTTAATCCTAGGCCTTTTCCTAGTACTTCCTCTAATAATAATGGAAATCCCTATGGAAATCCTTCTTATAATAATAATAGGAATACCTCTGATCTTGAGAATAATATTAAAGAATTTATCAACACACAAAAAGTTTTCAACACTACCATAGAAGAGAAGTTGAATAAGATTGATGATTTGTCTAGAAGTGTTGATAGAATTTCTCATGATGTAGAAAATCTCAATATGAAAAATTCTGTGCCTAAAGTTGAGGAATCAATTAGCTCTTTATGTTTCTATGGATGAAAGTAAGCAAATAACCGCTACACTTAGAGCTAAAAGAGAATTTTTTAGAAAAAGCATTTTCTAGTGATTACTTTCGTAAAAGTGATGAAGATCTTAAAATGATTGGTGTTTATTCTATTGATTCCTTGTTTAGTAAAGTTAATATTGATGAAAAAGGGACTGGAGAATAGTAAACTCTAGTTAGAAGGCGTCCCGATAATTCAGAGGGTGAAAATCTTGTTGAGAAAATTGATAAAAGCAGGTTTGAAGAGGTCAAAACTTTAACTAGTGACGTGCCCACTCTTTTGGATTACAAAGACTTTAATTATGATAGTTTATCTTTGATTGATTGTAATTCTTTGTTGCAATCCATGATAACTTCACCCCATGCTTATGAACAAAATAAAGCTTTTACTAAACATATTGTTGATGCTATGATGAAAGCTTTAGAAGAAAAGTTGGAATTAGAAGTTTCAATTCCTAGAAAATTGCATGATGAATGGTAACCTACTATCAAATTCAAGATTAAAAACTATGAGTGTTTTGTTTTGTGTGACTTGGGTGCTAGTGTTTCTACAATTCCGAAATCTCTATGTGATGTGCTTGGTCTTACCGATATTGAAGAATGTTCTTTAAATTTTCACTTGGCAGATTCTACTATTAAAAAGCCTATGGGAAGAATTAATGATGTTCTTATTCTTTCAAATAGGAATTATGTGCCCATAAATTTTATTGTTCTTGATATTGATTGCAATCCGTCTTGTCCAATTATTCTTGGTAGACCGTTCTTATGCACTATCCGTGGCGTGATTGATATGAAAGATGGCAATATTAAGTTCCAATTTCCTTTGAGGAAGGGTATGGAACACTTCCCTAGAACAAGAATTAGGCCACCATATGAATCAATCATGAGAGCATCGTATGGATCTCGAAATAAAGATGACAAAACTTAGATCCTTGCTTTATGCCTAGCTAAGGGCGTAAAATGATAGCGCTCATTGGCAGGAAACCCAATGAATAGAATTTATTTTTGCTTTTTGCTTTTTGATCTTGAGTGTTAGCACAATTATGCTACTGTTATGATTGTGTTTTTTGTGTTTTAATTAGTGTTTGTGCCAAGTAAAGCCTTTACGATCTTCTTGGGTGATAGTTGTTTGATCTTGCTAAAAAATAGAAACTTTTACGCTCACGAAAACAATTCTCATATTTAACCAGAGAGAGATAAAATACCAATTCTTTTTGCAGAAGATTAATATTAAAATTGCCCAGGTCGCCCTAACTTTTCAGAATTTTTGGAGTTATAGAAGTATTCAAAATATCCAGATTTCTACAGACTGTTTTGTTTTTGACAGATTCTATTTTCTTTGCGTTGTGTGCTTGTTTTGATGATTCTATGGTTTTCTTTGATGAGTTTTTTCCATAGGAAAAGTTGGAATACAGTAGATATAATGAAAGAACATAATATGAATTGGTTTGCTACAGCACTTATAGTAGTGATTTGTTTTCTTATACTAATGGATCTCAGGAAGGTTTTGTTGAGTTTTGTGTGATTGAAGTTTTCAAGTTTTGGGTTATCTTATGATGGATGAAGGAATAAGGAGTAAGAAGAGCCTAAGATTGGGGATGCCCCAGCATCCCAAGCTATTATCCAAATAGAGCAAGCAACTAAGCTTGGGGATGCCCCGAGTGGGATCGCCTCTTTCTTCTAACGACCATTGGTATTTTACTCAAAGCTATATTTTTATTTGTCACATACTATGTGTTTTGCTTGGAGCGTCTTGTATGATATGAGTCTTTGCTTGTTTTGTTTGTGTTTTTAGTCTTGATCCCTTGCTGGACACACCTATTTGAGAGAGCTAAAAATTATGCCATGACTTGTTAGAATTGCTCTCTATGCTTCACTTAAATTTTTTATGAGCTATGGATTTGCTCTAGTGCTTCACTTATATCATTTTGAGCACATCGTGCTTTAGTATTTTTGAGGAAATGCTCTCTTGCTACACTTAGATTTATTTGAGAGTTAGTAAAAAATTTAAGAAATTCTCTCTTGCTTCACTTAAATTAATTTGAGATAAATAAATACTATGCTCATGATCTTCACTTATATTTGTTTGATCTTATCAAAAGCAACACATGAAAATTAGTCCCAAAGTGATAGATATCCCAGAAGGATATAATAAAAACTTTCATGAAGAACATTGGACAAAATAAACTTCATTCCTAGTAATAGTTTTGAGATATGATGATGTGATATGTGAGTCATCTTGATGAGTAATTATGCTTTATTAAGAATATTGGTGTTAAGGTTTGTGATTCCCTATGCAAGCACGAAAGTAAATGATCATGCAATGATATTATATCCTACTTGTGATGCATTATTCTGTGTTAATTATGCTTAATGCTCGCTTATGAGATTGTTCATTTCTTGGTTGGTTGCTTCTCAATCTTTTGCTAGCCTTCATTTTGCACTAATTATGATCACTACTTGTGCATCCAAAATCCTTTAAACCAGTTTTGCCACATGAGTCCACTATACCTACATATATGCAATATTCTTTTGCCGTTCTAAGCAAATTTGTATGTGCCATCTCTAATATTCAAAATAAATTTATCTTTTGTGTGCTCGTATCGCTCACGAGGCGGTGAGGGTAGCTAATATTTTCCATGCTAGATGTGTTATTCTCACGATGAGTGTTTATTAACTTGTCATTGCACGAGAGTAAGGCAAAGGTATTAGGGATGCCCAGTCCCGAAATGAAAAATGAATTTACATTATGTTGTCAAATAATAAATTCCTTGGAAAGTGTTGGTATGGAAGGCAGCCGTGGATTCGGTTAGCCATGGAAAGTGAAAGTATGGTGGAAAAAGGAATTAACTTTAATTTTTGTTTGGGAACCGCCTATGATATATCTAGCATGGAAAGTGTTGGGAACTCTAAGTCGTTTTCGTTGGTGGGAAAAGTATGCCTCTCAAAATGTTTTTATCTCTCAATTTTTGCTTTGAGCTCTGGCACCTCTACAAATCCCTACTTCCCTCTGCGAAGGGCCTTTCTTTTACTTTATGCAATTTTTATTTTTGAATTTGAGTCTCCATCTTCTCTTATAAAAGCACCAACAAGGAGGCACCATGATCGTACTTGAGCATTGGGTGTAGTTAATATGCGAGTGTGTTTGATGAATGGATCAATGACTGAGCATGATGGGCTAGGGATAGCTTATTTTAGCGTTGATATTTTGAAAGACATGGTTGCTTGTTGATATGCTTGAGTATTTAAGTTATCATGTCAAAACTAGACTATTGCTTTGCACAATATAAAAGTCCAAATGTCCATGCTATAAAGAAAAGAATATGATATGACATGTTAGGTAGCATTCCACATCAAAATTTATGTTTTTATCATTTACCTACTCAAGGACGAGCATGAATTAAGCTTGGGTATGCTGATACGTCTCCAATGAATCTATAATTTTTCATTGTTCCATGTTGTTATATAATTAATCTTGGATGTTTTATAATCATTTTATAGTCACTTTATATCATTTTTTGGTACTAACCTATTGACATAGTGCCAAGTGCCAGTTGATGTTTTTTGCATGTTTTTTACATCGCAGGTAATGAATATCCAATGGAGTCCAAACGCAGCGTAAATTTTTGTGGATTTTTTGGACCAAAATACAACCAATGGGCCGAAGAAGCACCTGGGGGCTGCTCCGAGGGGAGCACAACCCACCAGGGCGTGCCTGGAGGCCCAGACGCGCCCTGGTGGGTTGTGCCCACCTCGGGTGCCCCCCGGGACTGCCTATTTACTCTATAAATACCCCAATATTCCAGAAACCCTAGGGGAGTAGACGAAAATCAATTCCAGTCGCCGCAGAGTCCAGAACCACCAGATCCAATCTAGACACCATCACGGAGGGGTTCACCACTTCCATTGGTGCCTCTCCGATGATGCGTGAGTAGTTCTTTGTAGACCTTCGGGTCCGTAGTTAGTAGCTAGATGGCTTCCTCTCTCTCGTTTGATTCTCAATAAAATGGTCTCTTGGAGATCCATATGATGTAACTCTTTTACGGTGTGTTTGTTGGGATCCGATGAATTTCGAGTTTATGATCAGATCTATCTCTTTTTATCCATGAAAGTTATTTGAGTTTTTTTGATCCCTTATATGCATGATTGCTTATAGCCTCATATTTCTTCTCCGATATTTGGGTTTTGTTTGGCCAACTTGATCTATTTATCTTGCAATGGGAAGAGGTGTTTTGTAGTGGGTTCGATCTTACGGTGCTTGATCCCAGTGACAAAAGGGGAACCGGCACGTATGTATCGTTGCTACTAAGGATAAATGATGGGGTCTATTTCTACATAAATATATCTTGTCTACATCATGTCATCGTTCTTATTGCATTACTCCATTTCTCCATGAACTTAATACACTAGATGCATGTTGGATAGCAGTCGATGTGTGGAGTAACAGTAGTAGATGCAGGCAGGAGTCGGCCTACTAATATTGGACGTGATGCCTATATAATGATCATTGCCTGGATATCGTCATGATTATTTGAAGTTCTATCAATTGCCCAACAGTAATTTATTTAACCACCATTTGCTATTTTTCTCGAGAGAAGCTACTAGTGAAATCTACGGCCCCCGGGTCTCTTTCTCTTATTATTTGCCTTTGCGATCTATTTTCCTTTGCTTTTATTTTCAGATCTATTAAACCAAAAATACTAAAATACCTTGATGTAATTTATTCTTATTTATTTTATTTGGCATTCGATCTATCAATATACTACAATTTATTCATGTCCGTTTGCCAATTTTTGGCGCTGTTACCCGAAAGGGATTGATAACCCCTTTAATACGTCGGGTTGCGAGTATTTGTTATTTGTGTGCAGGTGATGTTTACGTATTGTTGCTTGGTTCTCCTACTAGTTCGATAACCTTGGTTTCATCACTGAGGGAAATACGTACCGTCGCTGTGTTGCATCATCCCTTCCTCTTTGAGGAAATACTGATGTAGCTTCAAACCGCAATCAAGAGGTACATCAACTGCTCCCATGATAAAAGAACGCGGCAGTGCAACCTAACAACACTATGCCTCTCACTCTTGCATTTTTCTCTCATTATTTGAACTTGTAGAGACATTGTGAAGAATTAGATGCAAATGCACAACACAACCTCATCAAATCTTTCTCGTCACTCCCTTGACTCATCCTGTACAAATGCACAACCTCATCAAAGCCCCAGCTAGCAGGGTTAATATGTATTAGATGCAATTGAAGGAATAAGTCATCTTTGCAGTCCCACTACCAAAATGAACTGGTGAACGCTTCCAATGAACTCCACTGGACAACAGCCATAACATGCTCCACGGGGTTGACGGGGGCCCGGGGACCATCGCAACACGGTATGGAGGAAGGCTGCCAGTGGGAGCGTGGGAAGGATGGCATTGGTACGTGTGTAAAGAGGCTGACAGCAAGCATGGTGGCATGCATCCTCCTCTCCCCCATGTCGCGCGCGTGCCGGCATGTCCTCCGGGGTGGACGTCAGCCTGGTGCGTCGCGGTACGGGAGTGGAGATAGGCTGCCGACAGGCATGGGGCGAGGAGACGATGTGCATCCTCCTCTCCCTCATCTCCTTCATCTATACATGCGGCGGCTAGGGTTTGTGGAGAGAGAGAGACCTACGTGTGGTTTTGTTTATGCGGATCTATTCTTTCTGTTTTCTATTAAGTCTTTGGTTTTCCATGTCGCGAGGGTGACAAAATCGGTGGGCCGAGGAGTAGAGAGTAGAGATTTTTCATGAGTAGAAGAAAGAAGATTAGTCAATTGAATTTTTTCCTTAAAGTCCGTTATTTGTTTCCTTAAAATGTGTTATTTGTTTTCTAAAGAAAATTGCATTGATGAAATGGATTGATTGATTTGGCTAAGTTAGGAAAACTAGATTTGTGATATTTTTTTGTATAGTAAGTGTTTGTTCACAAGGAACTAGTGGAGAAAAAATAAACTGGTGGGGTAGGGGAGGGGACAAGAAAACCAGTCGAAGAAAACCGGACGAAAGTGGTGGGACGAAAAAAAACATGGACGCAATCCTACCAATGGCTCCATTAGGAGTAGAGATGTGGGCTAATTCTCCTTCCACCACTTGGCCTTTTAAGGCCTGTTGATATTAAATTAAATATAAAAGCCTCCTAACAATTACTAGAGCCTTTCATTATTAATTTAACATCACCGGAAACATTTTCCACCTATATATATTATTTATTGGAAATGCACGGTATTGCCCGATAAACTCTGAAACCCTTCGGGTGGCCTCAAAACGCTTCTAGTTCATCTTAAAACTATTTTGAATATTAATGAAACAATTCCACAAAAAATCCTCAATACTCTCGTCCTACTAACATTTATCACGTCATGATTACCTTAAGCTTGTGACCCTGTAGGTTTGGTAAAATATAGACATGAACGAAACCCCTTCATTCAATGATCGATATCAAAACCATGGATGTCCATATCGATCCCCATGATTACACGAATGACATTCGAGTGAACCTTTGGTTATCATGTGATGTTCCCTTTTCTTCTTGATACTTTACAAAACCCAAGGTGAGATGTGTCGGTATCCTCTTGAGTCATACAGATGCTCACTATACCAATCTCCTCGTTAACGATTTTGTTCTTTTTCTTGTTAATATGTTCCTGCATCCCCGTGACGTAGTCACCTTTGTCTGGCCAAACGATGATGGATGTTATCACAATGAGAGGTCCCTAAGAATATCTCTCCGTCATCGGAGGAGCAAATTCCACTCTCGAGCTATCGAGTCCCTTGTTAAACTTTCCGATGAACCTATAAGTTGTCGTTATGATCACTATGTTATAGATCATATTTGAGCAACCCCAAAGCTCATCATACGGTAAGAAGTGACTATGATACTCTCATGGTATAAGGAACTAAAACACATGCTGACACTCCGTGTTATAACAATTGACTTGTGACAATATCATCTCAGAATATAACAAACAAGTTTGGGTTGGTTCAACATGATCGTTCTTCTAACGCCATACTCTCAATGTTGTTTTAGGACTATCATTAGACTTAACGATATCCTAATATCCGAGAAACGTGATCACCAAGAACATTTGAGCCAGTCTTAGAGGCAAGACTAGGAATTTTATCTTGTCGTTTATCGTTCTACACGTGCATCTGAGTTTTCCACTAAATGGAATATTCTAGGATCATAGCATTTCTAGCATAGAATATAAACTCTTAATTATGAACATGGAAATGTATTAATACAATATTATTGTCTCTAGGGAATACTTCCAACAAACTCCCACTTGCACGAGATTTAATAATCTATTTACACTTTTCTTTAACACCCATGGCTATTTGGTATTTGCTCATGGTATAGTCTTCATCATCGGGTGTGACAGATTCAAATCCTTGTAATACTTGCACTTGTTATGTTTGGTCTTTGCGTGGGATCTAGATTCCTTTTGATTTGAGCAATGGCACCCTTATTCATAATGTAGTGTCACTGGTTTCGAAGCACTTTGGATCATCCAATCTATATCAAGACACTTCTTGATTCATACATCCTCCTTTGAAGCATCTTAAGCCTCAACATATATTTCTTTCATTATAGAATCCACAATATTGTTCATGCTTGAAACTATTACAAACTATTATCCTAGCATAGCCTGATAGTCATCTAAAACAGACATGAAGGTGTTGTTCCTACAATAATCTCTCCATCTCCGCCATAGACAAAAACATGTCTGTTGTCCTTCTCAGGTACTTGATAATTTTAATAGCTTCCTAGTGAGCATTTCTAGGATCACTTTGGTACCTGCTACTAACACTTAGTACGTAAGGAACATTTGTCTTTGTATATATCATGGTTCTGATGATGGGTTCAATTGTCAAAGTATTTTGAACTCCAATCATCTACACACGCTCGTCAACTATCCTAGGACATTGATTTTGCTAAGTGTGTGACGCCCCCGATTCAATCGTACACTAATCATACACGCAAACGTGTACGATCAAGATCAGGGACTCACGGGAAGATATCACAACACAACTCTACAAATAAAATAAGTCATACAAGCATCATATTACAAGCCAGGGGCCTCGAGGGCTCGAATACAAGAGCTTGATTATAGACGAGTCAGCGGAAGCAACAATATCTGAGTACAGACATAAGTTAAACAAGTTTGCCTTAAGAAGGCTAGCACAAACTGGGATACAGATCGAAAGAGGCGCAGGCCTCCTGCCTGGGATCCTCCTAAACTACTCCTGGTCGTCGTCAACGGGCTGCACGTAGTAGTAGGCACCTCCCGAGTAGTAGTAGTCGTCGTCGACGGTGGCGTCTGGCTTCTGGGATCCAACGTCCGGTCGTAGCAAATGGGTATAGGAAAGGGGAAAAGGGGGAGAAAAGCAACCATGAATACTCATCCAAAGTACTCGCAAGCAAGGAGCTACACTACATATGTATGCATTGGTATCAAATGGATTAAGGGTATCATATGTGGACTGAACTGCAGAATGCCGGAATAAGAGGGGGATAGCTAGTCCTATCAAAGACTACGCTTCTGGTAACCTCCATCTTGCAGCAGAAGAAGAGAGTAGATGGTAAGTTCACCAAGTAACATCGCATAGCATAATCCTAACCGATGATCCTCCCCTCGTCGCCCTGTGAGAGAGCGATCACCGGTTGTATCTGGCACTTGGAAGGGTGTGTTTTATTAAGTATCCGGTTCTAGTTGTCATAAGGTCAAGGTACAACTCTAGGTCATCCTTTTACCGAGGGACACGGCTATTCGAATAGATCAACTTCCCTGCAAGGGTGCACCACATTTCCCAACACGCTCGATCCCCTTTGTCCGGACACACTTTCCTGGGTCATGCCCGGCCTCGGAAGATCAACACGTCGCAGCCCTACCTAGGCACAACAGAGAGTTCAGCACGCCGGTCTAAATCCTATGGCGCAGGGGTCTGGGTCCATCGCCCATTGCACACCTGCACGTTGCGTACGCGGCCGGAAGCAGAACTAGCCCCCTTAATACAAGAGCAGGCTTACGGTCCAATCCGGCGCGCGCCGCTCAGTCGCTGACGTCACGAAGGCTTCGGCTGATACCACGACATCAAGTGCCCATAACTATCCCCGCGTAGATGGTTAGTGCGTATAAGCCAGTGGCCAGACTCAGATCAAATACTAAGATCTCGTTAAACGTGTTAAGTATCCGTGAACGCCGACCAGGGCCAGGCCCACCTCTCTCCTAGGTGGTCTCAACCTGCCCTATCGCTCCACCACAAAGTAACAGTAGGGGTCCGTCGAGAACCCAGGCCCACCTCTACCGAGATGGAGCCACCTGCCCCTTCAGCCCCCAACTCCGAACAGTACCACAGGTAATGTACCAGTGTAAGTATATAGTTGTTGGGTTTCGTAGTAATTTCAAAATTTTCCTACGCACACGCAAGATCATGTGATGCATAGCAACGAGAGGGGAGAGTGTTGTCTACGTACCCACGCAGACCGACTTCGGAAGCGTTGACGCAACATAGAGGAAGTAGTCGTACGTCTTCACGATCCAACCGATCAAGTACCGAAACTACGACACCTCCGAGTTCGAGCACACGTTCAGCTCAATGACGATCCCCGGACTCCGATCCAGCAAAGTGTTGGGGAAGAGTTCCGTCAGCACGACGGCGTGGTGATGATCTTGATGTACTACAGTAGCAGGGCTTCGCCTAAACTCCGCTACAGTATTATCGAGGAATATGGTGGCTGGGGGCACAGCACACGGCTAAGGAATAGATCACGTGGATCAACTTGTTGTTTCTTGATATGTCTTTGGTGCTAGCCCTGCCCCTCTATTTATATCTTGAGCCCTCGGGTCGAAACTTCGAGTTAAAGCCTTCACAAAGTCGGTTTCACCCGATAGGAAAGAGTCCTTCTCGGACTCCAGGGCCAGACGCCAGGGATCCCGGCGTCTGGACCCAGACGCCAGGGACCCTGGCGTCTGGCCCCTGGACTCAGCAAAACTTCCTTTTGCGCTTTCCAAAAACCTTGTGGGCTTTCCCCTTTGGCCCAAATAAAGTGTTCTCGTACCCAAACATTTCGGGAAACATCTGGAACCCCTTCCGGTGATTTCCGGAACCCTTCCGGTGACCAAACACTATTATCATATATATCAAACTTTATCTCCGGACCATTCCGGAGTTCCTCGTCATGTCCGTGATCTCATCTCGGACTCCGAACAACATTCGATACATCAAAATGCATAAAACTCATAACATAACTATCATCGTAACCTTAAGCGTGCGGACCCTACGGGTTCGAGAACAATATAGACATGACCGAGACACGTCTCTGGTCAATAACCAATAGCGGGACCTGGATGCCCATATTGGCTCCTACATATTCTACGAAGATCTTTATCAGTCAGACCGCATAACAACATACGTTGTTCCCTTTGTCATCGGTATGTTACTTGCCCGAGATTCGATCGTCGGTATCCAATACCTAGTTCAATCTCGTTACTGGCAAGTCTCTTTACTCGTTCCGTAATACATCATCTCACAACTAACATATTAGTTGTAATGCTTGCAAGGCTTATGTGATGTGCATTACCGAGAGGGCCCAGAGATACCTCTCCGACAATCAGAGTGACAAATCCTAATCTCGAAATACGCCAACCCAACATCTCCCTTTGGAGACACCTGTAATGCTCCTTTATAATCACCCAGTTACGTTGTGACGTTTGGTAGCACCCAAAGTGTTCCTCCGGCAAACGGGAGTTGCATAATCTCATAGTCATAGGAACATGTATAAGTCATGAAGAAAGCAATAGCAACATACTAAACGATCGGGTGCTAAGCTAATGGAATGGGTCATGTCAATCAGATCATTCAACTAATGATGTGACCTCGTTAATCAAATAACAACACTTTGTTCATGGTTAGGAAACATAACCATCTTTGATTAACGAGCTAGTCAAGTAGAGTCATACTAGTGACACTCTGGTTGTCTATGTATTCACACATGTATTATGTTTCCGGTTAATACAATTCTAGCATGAATAAGAAACATTCATCATGAAATAAGGAAATAAATAATAACTTTATTATTGCCTCTAGGGCATATTTCCTTCAATAGTATATGCCTGTGATCACCTCCCAAAGTGATCACGGCCCAGTAGTATAGCATGGCAGACGGACAAGAGTGTAGGGCCACTGATGGAACACTAGCATCCTATACTAAGTAGTTGGATAGCAGGTAATGGTAAAAACAGTAGTAGCAAGGACAGGATATGCAGCAGTATAGGATTAACTGAAAGCAGTAACATGCTACACTACTCTAATGCAAGCAGTATAGAGGAGAGTAGGCGATATCTGGTGATCAAGGGGGGGCTTGCCTAGTTGCTCTGGCAAGAGAGAGGGGTCGTCAACACCGTAGTCATACTGGGTAGCAGCGGCGTCGGTCTCGGTGTCTAGCGAGAGAAGAGGGGGAAGAAACAATAAATATTTAAGCAAACAGATGCATAGCGATGCATGACATGACAAGTATCGGTGCTAGGGGTGCCCTAACGCGGTATGAGATGATACCGGCGAAGGGGGGAAACATCCGGGAAAGTATCCCCGGTGTTTCGCGTTTTCGGGCAGAGGAGCCGGAGGGGGAAAGTTGCGAGTTCGATAGGTTAGGGATGCGTGGCGGACGAACGGGTTACATATCCGGGTTCGTCTCGTTGTTCTGAGCAACTTTCATGTTGAAAATAATTTAATCCGAGTTACGGATTAAAAGATATGATTTTCTAAAGATTTTATTAATTTCTGTAATTTTAATTAATTATTTAATTTAATTCAAAAATGGATTTATGACATCAGCATGAGGTCATGCTGACGTCAGCAGTCATCAGGGTTGACTGGTCAACCTGACCAGTGGGTCCCACTGGTTAGTGACACATTTTTATTAAACAAATTAATTAACCTAATTAGTATTAATTAAGGGGGTGGGCCCCACTGTCATACTTTGTTAGTTAATTAACAGCAGTTAATTAGGTTAATTAGTCATTAGATTAATTAATCTTAATTAGTTAATTTAATCAGAATTAATTAAGTTAATTAATTAATTTTATTATTTTTTATTATTTTATTATATATTTTTTATCCTTTTTTAACAGAAACGTTCTGGGGCGTGGGCCCCTTGGGTCAGTGGCACAGGTCCGCCAGCGCCACGGCTGGACGCATGGGGCAGGGGCACGGGACCCCGGCGAGGCCATGGGTGGGCACGCGAGCCGCCCCCGCTGGGAGAAGCAAGGCAGGGGCGGACAAGGACGTAGCGGCCACCGGAAACGGCCGGAGGCAGCAGCACTGCGGCAGGCAGCGGGGCGGCCAAGCAGCGCCATGGCGTGAGCGCGGCCAGGCCACCATGGGGGGAAGGGGGTTTGGCACGGCGAGGTGCAAGCAGCCGCGGGCAGGGGAGCGCCGGACGAGGCTGGTGCGGCAAGGAGCGTGGTCGGGCAGGGACGTCCATGTGTGGGCGGTTGTGGGCACGCGCGGCCATGGGCGCGAGCGAGCGCGAGGAGGGGGCCGCGGGCGCGGGAGCTCGTAGAGCCGACGAGCGGGCGGCAGAGGAGCAACCGCAGGGGCACCGAGGCACGGCGGTGAGCGCGAGCGCGCGCGATGGAGGAGCGGGGGCGCGCACTGGAGCAGGGGAGCGGTGCGCATCGTCGGGATGGTGCAGGCGACGGCGGCCACGATCGGGCGCCGGAGCGCGTGCGGCGAAGGCCGCAGGTCGCGGCCACGGTGGGGGAAAGGCAGGACGGCGGCTGGAGTGGTGCATGGCGACTGGAGCAGAGGAGAAGGGAGGCCGGAGCCTCACCGTGATCGCAGGGAACGGGGCAGCGGGCTCGGAGAGGAGGGCGAGGAAGGGGCGGTGTCCGGGTCATCGGTGACGAGGGCAGCGGGGCGACGGGGTCGAGGGCGCGGCTTAGGGCGATGGGGCGCGGGAACGCTCCCTCAATCCTAATCGAATCGAGAGGAGGGGAGCGACGTGGGGAGTGGGGGATGTGTGCGGTTAGGGTTTGGGGGAGTGGGGCTAAGGGGTGGCCGGTTGGGCCGGTTCGACCGGGCCGGCGGAAGTGGCCAGCTGGGCCGGTTGGCCCAGTTGGGCCAGGGGCACTTTTCCTTTTTTTCTGTTTTGCATTTTCTTTTATTTTCTTTTCTGTTTTATTTCATTTTAATCATTTAGGCATTTTATATAAATGTGTTTGCTCTATTATAATTACCCAGGCATTTAACTGCACACCCGAACATTTTAGTTTCAACTTTTGAAAACTTTTATTGTTGACATTAATTTGAGTTTGAATTTGACTCGGTTTTGACTCGTTTTCGAACTAACGGTAGATTAGCAACAGTAACCGTGGTGATGTGGCACTATTAGCGTGGAATTACTGTAGCTTGATTACTCAGGCGTTACAAAACTCCTCCACTACAAGAAATCTCGTCCCGAGATTTAGGAGGTAGAAGGAAACAGTGCGGGGTATTCAGCACGCAGGCGGTCCTCGCGTTCCCATGTGGCTTCGTCTTCAGAGTGATTCGACCACTGGACTTTGAGGAACTTGATTGCCTTCTGACGTGTGTAGCGTTCAGCTTGGTCGAGAATGGGGACCGGATGCTCTTTATAGGAGAGGTCCTATTGCAATTCGAATACTTCATGATCCACTGCTCGGATTGGATCCTTGAAGCAACGTCGGAGTTGTGACACGTGGAACACATCGTGAACCTGAGAAAGGTTTGACGGAAGCTCCAGTTGATATGCCACTTTTCCACGCCTTTCGAGAATAGTGAAGGGACCGATATAGCGAGGAGCTAGCTTGCCCTTAATCCCGAAGCGGTGAGCACCCTTCATTGGTGTAACTCGAAGATAAGCCTTTTCGCCAGGTTGATAGACCATGTCCTTGTGATGACGGTCATACTGAATTTTCTAACGTGACTGAGCAGTCTTGAGATTCTCGCGAATAATGCGAACTTGTTCTTCGGCCTGTTGGATAATATCCGGACCGAAGAGTGGACGTTCCCCAGTTTCTGACCAGTTCAGAGGGGTTCGACACTTTCGTCCATATAGCACTTCGAAGGGGGACATCTTCAGACTAGCTTGATAGCTATTATTATAAGAGAACTCGGCATATGGAAGAGATTCCTCCCATTTCTTGCCGAAGGATATTACACAAGCTCAAAGCATGTCTTCGAAAACTTGGTTGACACGTTCAACTTGACCTTGCGACTGAGGATGAAACGCCGTACTGAACGACAGATGAGTTCCCATAGCTTCTTGGAAACTTCCCAAAATCTTGAAGTGAATAAGTTGCCACGGTTTGAACTGATAACCAATGGAATACCGTGAAGTGAAACAATTCTAGACATGTAGAGAGTAGCAAGCTGACTAGCAGTGATTGTCTCTTTGACCGCCAGAAAATGTGCAACTTTAGAAAGTCGGTCAATCACGACAAGAATAGCATCATTACCTTTCTGCGATTTGGGAAATCCAGTGACGAAGTCCATTTCAACATGGTCCCATTTCCATTCAGGAATAGAGATAGGTTGCAGAGTTCCAGCAGGCCTTTGATGCTCTGCTTTGATACGGCGGCAAACGTCACACTCAGCAACATAACGAGCAATGTCCTGCTTCATATTAGACCACCAGAATCTTTGATGAATATCCTGGTACATCTTTGTACTACCAGGATGGATGGACAGAGGCGTATCATGAGCTTCTTTCATAACCCTTTAGTCGTATCCAGGTTTTTTCTTCAAACATGGTACCACTAGGCGGCCTTTGAAGTACAAGGCGCCATCATCGGCGATAGTGAAGAATGAGGGCTTTCCTTCTGCTAGATGGCGTTAAATCTTATGGACTCAGAGTCATAACCTTGAATAGTCTTTATACCAGCTACGAGATCTGGTACGATAGCCAGGGTATTTAGAGAACCCTTAGTAACAACATGAAGATTCATCTTGCGGAACTCCGGGGGAGGGGGAGCGAGTGCACCAGGGGGAACAATATGAAGGTTCAGCTTTCTAAATTCTTCGACAAGTGAGGGCTGAACTTTGTGAACCTGGAGGTGATTGCAGTAAGACTTGCGGCTCAAGGCATCAGCCATTACATTAGCCTTACCGGGGGTATAGGATATACCCACATCAAAGTCTACAACAGTCTCCATCCATCTCTGCTGACGGAGGTTCAGATCTGGCTGAGTAAATAGATACTTCAGACTTTGGTGGTCGGTGAAGATCTCGCAACGATTACCGAGAAGGTAATGTCGCCACTGCTTCAGTGCATGAATGACAGCAGCAAGCTCGAGGTCGTGAACTGGGTAGTTTTCTTCGTGAGGGCGCAGTTGACGAGAGGCATAAGCAATCACTCTGCGCTCTTGCATTAGGACACAGCCCAATCCTTGACGGGAAGCGTCGCAGTAAATGACGAAGTCCTTCTTAGTATCAGGTGGAGCAAGCACTGGGGCAGAAGCCAACTTGACTTTGAGCGCCTGGAAACTTTCCTGACACTTGTCTGTCCATTCGAACTTGACACCCTTATGCAACAGATTAGTCAGAGGCCTCGCAATCTTGGAGAATTTCTCGACGAATCGACGGCAATAGCTGGCGAGACCGAGAAAACTTCGGACTTGCTTGACATTCTTTGGAGGAGTCCAATCGAGAATAGCGTGAACTCGTTCAGGGTTGACGGCAATACCATCTTGGAGATGACATGCCCAAGATAGGTTACTTCGGGGAGCCAGAATTCACACTTGGAATACTTAGCATACAGTTGATGCTCTCGAAGCTTTTCCAGCACAAGACGAAGATGTTCAGCATGTTCTTCTTTGTTCTTGGAAAATACAAGGATATCATCCAGATAAACCACGACGAACTTGTCGAGGTAATCCATGAATATATAGTTCATCAGACGAGAGAAGGTGGCTGGAGCATTCTTTAAGCTGAATGACATGACGGTGTACTCGTAAGACCCATACCGAGTCACGAAGGCGGTCTTTGGGATATCCTCTTCACGAACACGGATCTGGTGGTAACCCAACCTCAAGTCGAGTTTGGAGAACACTAATGAGCCAGCCAGTTGATCATAAAGATCATTGATCCGAGGAAGAGGGTATTTATTCTGAATGGTAGCTTGGTTTATAGGACGGTAGTCTTGGACTAATCGGTTTGTCCCATCCTTCATCTTAACAAAGAGAGAAGGTGCTCCCCAAGGAGAGCAACTAGGGCGAATGAAACCTTTCACAAGAGATTTGTCGATTTCCTCCTTAAGTTCAATGAGTTCATGCGGCGGCATCTTGTAGGGTCGTTTAGCTATAGGGTGGTGTCGGGTTTCAAGTCGATGATGAATTCGACAGCTCTAGCAAGGGGAATCCCTGGAAGTTCTTCTGGGAAGAAGTCTTGGAATTCACGAACGACGGGAATGTTTTCAATGCCCTCAAGTGGTGCAGTGTTCAACGCATTCAAGGCATAAAGTCGTGCCTCGGCGTTCTGAACTAGATGAGCTTGGTAAGCTATTATTTCATCAGAAGGGTGTAGCAGATGGACGACCTTAGTGGCGCAAACTATAGAAGCAGTATGTGCTTTCAACCAATCCATCCCCAGAATGAGGTCGATGTTAGACGACTTCAGGATAATGGGAGAGGCATAGAATTCTAGCCCTTCGATTTCCACGGGGACGTCGATGCCAACCAGTGAGGTTTGACATTGTCCCACGGGGTTTTTTACCACTACCGAAGTGTTCATCTCCTCACATTTAACGTCATGCTTGTATGCAAAATCTTCTGACATGAATGAATGTGATGCTCCTGAATCGAATAAAATAGATGCAGGTACTGAATTTACGAGGAGTGTACCCATCACAGTAGCAGGCTGGTCTTGAGCTTCATTAAGATCAACGTGGTTGGCATGAACACGACCATAAGACCTGACATTGTTGTTGCGAGGCTGGTTGTTTCCATGGCCAGCTGCGGGAAGGGCCAGTTGATTCTGATTCTGATTGCATTCTCTGGCACGGTGACCTGGCTGACCACACTTGTAGCAGAGACCATTATTGGGAGTGGGAACAGGAGCTTGGGGTAGTGGAGCTGGAAGCCTTGGCTGTCTAGTTGGAGGAGTAGGCAGACGAGGTGCAGCTTAGGACTGCCTTGGAGAAGGTGCAGTTGGCTGATACATGCTGTTGGGAATCCATATCCTACGCTTCTGCGAGGACGGGCCCGAAGATGAGCTCGTGTCACGGTTGCGCCTGTGAGAGCTCTGGTGTTCCTGTAGACCAGTTTCGACATTGATGGCCTTGTTCACCAGGGTGGCGAAATCAGCAAAGTCATGCACTAGAAGTGCGAGCTTGATGTCAGCTTGAAGGCCATCACGGAACTTCTCCTGTCTGCGTGCATCAGTTGCAATGTCCTCTTCAGCATAGCGGGACAAGTCTAGAAACTCCCGCCGATAAGCTTCAACGGTTTTGTTGCCTTGGGTGAGGTTGCGGAACTCACGCTTCTTACGGTCCATGACTCCCTGAGGAATGAAGCGAGCACGGAAAGCAGCTTGGAAGTCTGGCCAGGTGATGATTGTTCCAACCGGTAGAGTACACCTGTGCCTGTCCCACCATTGAGCAGCGGGTCCTTTCAGGAAGAAGGAAGCAAAGGTGACATAGCTGGCAGGGGCTACATCAGCAGACTCCATCTCATAGGTGATGTCATGGAGCCAGTTATCAGCATCCAGAGGCTGAGTTGAGCTGCGGTACACGGTTGGGTTGAGGCGCATGAAATCCAGCAGAGTCACTTGGGTTGGCTGCTAGTTCATATTGGGGCGAGGAAACTGAGCCATAATATTCTCCATAAACTGGCGATTCAGCTCAAACTATTGCATCATCCCAGCCATGTACTCAGGCGGGGGTGGGGGAGGGTTACGACGACCACGACCACCTGGTCTAACCATCCTGCTAATATATAACAGGGGTAGTTCAGCATTGAGAATTTGCAAGGGCAAAAATCATTCATGATGAAACTTGCATAATGAAAGGAACACGATGGATACTACTTAGTAGTTGGCATAGCTTACAAAAGAGATCATGCATAGAGTTCGGTACACAGAGTTCAGTACACAGACTAAGAACATCATAGGTGGCACGCAGGCTCGCGGCGAATGCAACTAACACTAACAAGGAAGCCTACATCAGTCCCAGGAGGAACTGTGGAGGTAGGTGTAGCCTGACAGCTGGTAGTGACGCGAAGGGAAGACCTCCACGCGAGTAGCCTGGGGTCCGCAGATACTCTGGTGCGGAACCCGATGCGCAGGTGGCAGAAGAGGACCAAGTGCGGGAGAGTAGCCTCCCACATCTGGCCAGCCGACGCCCTGGGGCATCATGGTCCTGGCAGGGTAGATCGCAGAACGCGACAGATCACCAGATCAGACAGAGGGGTGCAACAGCATCAGAGCACGATACAGGTGCTGACGGGTGGTGTACAACTCGTGGAGAAGAGCTCGGTTAGCTCTATCCAGCCCATCAGCATGCAGAACCAGGTTCTGATGGTAGAAGGGCTCTCGGGTGACAATGGAGTAGGTTGCAGTGTAGTATCCCTCCACGCCAACATCGGATGCGATAGCAATGTGCCTGAAGGGGGAGCTGTCCAACTCCTGATACTCTCCACGAAGACGTGTCAGAGCAGCATAAGCAGCATCGTGGACCGCCATATCGATAGTCACTACAACACCATGAGCAGTGTGCAGCACGGTAGTGGAGTCATACTCCCGAGAGTAGAGGTGGACGATGGCACGGTACTGCTCCTGGTTGAAGTCCTGGTACTCCTCATAGACGGTGTACTCAGGGTGCCAGCGATAACCCAGATAGGTCATCATCTCAACCAACACAGCAGGTGATCCTGAGGCACCAATTGCCGTCGTGTGGCGCACGACCTGTCTCGTGGGTTCCATCTGAAAACAAAGATGTTTTCACATGAGTCAAATGACAATGTGGATAATGTTCAAATACTACTCTAAAGAATAACTAGGGCTTATCCAACTTTGGGGTGAATGTGGTCACGGGATCCTAATGTTAGAGTTAGTAAAATCGTTTAACCCGAGTAGGAGAGAGTTCAGAGTCCCAGAGTAAGGATCAAGGAGTAAAAGATCCTAATACCACCCAGATGGCGACGTGGGCCCGTAAGGCACACAGCCATGTTAGTAAAAGTTTTTGTGATGTCTAGACTCAACTTCGGCCAACGAGTGTGTAAGGGGGATTCCTACAGGCAGTCAGCTCTGATACCAACTTGTGACGCCCCCGATTCAATCATACACGCAAACGTGTACGATCAAGATCAGGGACTCACGGGAAGATATCACAACACAACTCTACAAATAAAATAAGTCATACAAGCATCATATTACAAGCCAGTGGCCTCGAGGGCTCAAATACAAGAGCTCGATCATAGACGAGTCAGTGGAAGCAACAATATCTGAGTACAGACATAAGTTAAACAAGTTTGCCTTAAGAAGGCTAGCACAAACTGGGTACAGATCGAAAGAGGCGCAGGCCTCCTGCCTGGGATCCTCCTAAACTACTCCTGGTCGTCGTCAATGGGCTGCACGTAGTAGTAGGCACCTCCCGAGTAGTAGTAGTCGTCGTCGACGGTGGCGTCTGGCTTCTGGGATCCAACGTCCGGTCGTAGCAAATGGGTATAGGAAAGGGGAAAAGGGGGAGAAAAGCAACCATGAGTACTCATCCAAAGTACTTGCAAGCAAGGAGCTACACTACATATGTATGCATTGGTATCAAATGGATTAAGGGTATCATATGTGGACTGAACTGCAGAATGCCGGAATAAGAGGGGGATAGCTAGTCCTATCAAAGACTACGCTTCTGGTAACCTCCATCTTGCAGCAGAAGAAGAGAGTAGATGGTAAGTTCACCAAGTAACATCGCATAGCATAATCCTAACCGATGGTCCTCCCCTCGTCGCCCTGTGAGAGAGCGATCACCGGTTGTATCTGGCACTTGGAAGGGTGTGTTTTATTAAGTATCCGGTTCTAGTTGTCATAAGGTCAAGGTACAACTCTAGGTCATCCTTTTACCGAGGGACACGGCTATTCGAATAGATCAACTTCCCTGCAAGGGTGCACCACATTTCCCAACACGCTCGATCCCCTTTGTCCGGACACACTTTCCTGGGTCATGCCCGGCCTCGGAAGATCAACACGTCGCAGCCCTACCTAGGCACAATAGAGAGTTCAGCACGCCGGTCTAAATCCTATGGCGCAGGGGTCTGGGTCCATCGCCCATTGCACACCTACACGTTGCGTACGCGGCCGGAAGCAGAACTAGCCCCCTTAATACAAGAGCAGGCTTACGGTCCAATCCGGCGCGCGCCGCTCAGTCGCTGACGTCACGAAGGCTTCGGCTGATACCACGACGTCGAGTGCCCATAACTGTCCCCGCGTAGATGGTTAGTGCATATAAGCCAGTGGCCAGACTCAGATCAAATACTAAGATCTCGTTAAACGTGTTAAGTATCCGCGAACGCCGACCAGGGCCAGGCCCACCTCTCTCCTAGGTGGTCTCAACCTGCCCTATCGCTCCGCCACAAAGTAACAGTCGGGGTCCGTCGGGAACCTAGGCCCACCTCTACCGAGATGGAGCCACCTGCCCCTTCAGCCCCCAACTCCGAACAGTACCACAGGTAATGTACCAGTGTAAGTATATAGTATATGCCCCCAACTCTGAAAGCAGTAACATGCTACACTACTCTAATGCAAGCAGTATAGAGGAGAGTAGGCGATATCTGGTGATCAAGGGGGGGCTTGCCTGGTTGCTCTGGCAAGAGAGAGGGGTCGTCAACACCGTAGTCGTACTGGGTAGCAGCGGCGTCGGTCTCGGTGTCTAGCGAGAGAAGAGGGGGAAGAAACAATAATTAGTTAAGCAAACAGATACATAGCGATGCATGACATGACAAGTATCGGTGCTAGGGGTGCCCTAACGCGGTATGAGGTGATACCGGCGAAGGGGGAAAACATCCGGGAAAGTATCCCTGGTGTTTCGCGTTTTTGGGTAGAGGAGCCGGAGGGGGAAAGTTGCGATTTCGATAGGTTAGGGATGCGTGGCGGGCGAACGGGTTATGTATTTGGGTTCGTCTCGTCGTTCTGAGAAACTTTCATGTTGAAAATAATTTAATCCGAGTTACGGATTAAAAGATATGATTTTCTAAACATTTTATTACTTTCTGGAATTTTAATTAATTATTTAATTTAATTCAAAAATGGATTTATGACATCAGCATGAGGTCATGCTAACGTCAGCAGTCATCAGGGTTGACTGGTCAACCTGACCAGTGGGTCCCACTGGTCAGTGACACATTTTTATTAAACAAATTAATTAACCTAATTAGTATTAATTAAGGGGGTGGGCCCCATTGTCATGTTCTGTTAGTTAATTAACAGTGGTTAATTAGGTTAATTAGTCATTAGATTAATTAATCTTAATTAGTTAATTTAATCAAAATTAATTAAGTTAATTAATTAATTAATTAATTTTATTATTTATTTTTTATTTTATTATATATTTTTTATCCTTTTTTTAACAGAAATGTTCTGGGGCGTGGGCCCCTTGGGTCAGTGGCACAAGTCCGCCAGCGCCACAGCTGGACGCGCGGGGTAGGGGCACGGGACCCCGGCGAGGCCATGGGTGGGCGCGCGAGCCACGCCCGCTGGGAGAAGCAAGGCAGGGGCGGACAGGGAGGTAGCGGCCACCGGAAACGGCCGGAGGCAGCAGCACTGCGGCAGGCAGCGGGGCGGCCTAGCAACGCCATGGCGTGAGCGGGGCCAGGCCACCGTGGGGGGAAGGGGGTTTGGCATGGCGAGGTGCAAGCAGCCACGGGCAGGGGAGCGTCGGACGAGGCCGGTGCGGCAAGGAGCACGGTCGGGCAGGGACGTCCATGTGCGGGCGGTTGCGGGCATGCGCGGCCATGGGCGCGAGCGAGCGCGAGGAGGGGGCCGCGGGCGCGGGAGCTCGTAGAGCCGACGAGCGGGCGACAGAGGAGCAACCGCAGGGGCGCCGAGGCGCGGCGGTGAGCGCGAGCGCGCGCGCGGTGGAGGAGCGGGGGCGCGCGCTGGAGCAGGGGAGCGGTGCGCGTCGACGGGACGGTGCAGGCGACGGCGGCCGCGATCGGGTGCCAGAGCGCGTACGGCGAGGGCCGCAGGTCGCGGCCACGGTGGGGGAAAGGCAGGGCGGTGGCCGGAGTGGTGCATGGTGACTGGAGCAGAGGAGAAGGGAGGCCGGAGCCTCACCGTGATCGCAGGGAACGGGGCAGCGGGCTCGGAGAGGAGGGCGAGGAAGGGGTGGCGTCCAGGTCGTCGGTGACTAGTGCGGCGGGGCGACGGGGTCGAGGGCGCGGCGTATGGCGACGAGGCGCGGGAACGCTCCCTCGATCCAGATCGGATCGAGAGGAGGGGGAGAGCGACGTGGGGAGTGGGGGATGTGCGCTGTTAGGGTTTGGGGGGAGTGGGGAGTGGGGATAAGGGGTGGCCGGTTGGGCCGGTTCGACCGGGCCGACGGAAGTGGCCAGCTGGGCCGGTTGGCCTAGTTGGGCCAGGGGCACTTTTCCTTTTTTCTGTTTTTTATTTTCTTTTATTTTCTTTTCTGTTTTATTTCATTTTAAATCATTTAGGCATTTTATAAAAATGGGTTTGCTCTATTATAATTACCCAGGCATTTAACTGCACACCCCGAACATTTTAGTTTCAACTTTTGAAAACTTTTATTGTTGACATTAATTTGAGTTTGAATTTGACTCGGTTTTGACTTGTTTTCAAACTAACGGTAGATTAGCAACAGTAACCGTGGTGACGTGGCACCATTAGCGTGGAATTATTGTAGCTTGATTACCCGGGCATTACAAAGTGTTATCCCATCTGACATTCGGGAGAAAACATTTTCATCATTCTCCATTTTAAACCTCTTTAAAACCTCGTCAATGTACATGCTTTCGTTTTAGCACAATTGGATGTCTTGATCTATCTCCATAGATCTTGATGTCCAATATAAGCCATTTCACCTAAGTCCTTCATCAAAAATACACTTTTTAATGAATCCTTTTTATTATGCCAAGAAACTTTAAGTCATCTCCAAATAAACAATATGTAATCCACATATAAGATTAGAAATGCTATATAGCTCCCACTAAACTGCATGTATATACAAGCTTCTTCATTATTTTAATGAAGCTAAACTCTTTAACCAATTCATCAAAATGTTGATTCTAGCTCCTTGATGCTTACTTCAAACCATAGATTATCCTTTGAAGTTTGCAAACTTTTACCCACATTTTGCCATCATAATCCATGCAGACTTTAGTATTTCTTCTAGTGAGAAAACATTCATTATAATCGACTCTTACCGCCTGCAAAAATTCTCTTGCAACTAGCCTTGCTCCACAAATAGTAAAATTACTACCATTTTATATTTTTCTGGAGATTCAACTAAGTTCCAAACTTGATGGAATTCCTTTCGGATTACATAACTTTAAGTCATTCTTTATGAGCTAGGCGTTGATGTCTACTACGCAACTTTATTCTTGTAGACTCGTGTTGGGCCTCCAAGCGCAGAGTTTTGTAGGACAGTAGCAATTTTCCCTCAAGTGGATGACCTAAGGTTTATCAATCCGTGGGAGGTGTAGGATGAAGATGGTCTCTCTCAAACAACCCTGCAACCAAATACAAGAAATCACTTGTGTCCCCAACACACCCAATACAATGGCAAATTGTATAGGTGCACTAGTTCGGCGAAGAGATGGTGATAGAAGTGTAATATGGATGGTGGAAATATATTTTTATAATCTGAATAAATAAAAACATCAAGGTAGCAAATAGTAAACAGGCACAAAAACGGTATTGCAATGCTTGAAAATGAGGCCTAGGGTCCGTACTTTCGCTAGTGCGATCTCCCAACAATGCTATATAATTGGATCATGTAACCATCCCTCAACGTGCGATGAAGAATCACTCCAAAGTTCCTACCTAGCAGAGAACATATGAAGAAATTGTTTGTAGGGTACGAGACCACCTCAAAGAGCTAGCTATGGACAGGGGTGCGTGGAAGCTTGCTATCCATGTAACAGAACCATGAGCTGGTTGCGAGATCTTACGGGTTTCACCTCTAGCCTATCCCAACTTGTTTGGGACTAAAGGCTTTGTTGTTGTTGTTGTTGTAGGGTACGAGACCACCTCAAAGCTATTCTTTCCGATCAATCTATCCTAGAGTTCATACTAAAATAACAACAAGCTATTATTTCCGATCGATCTAACCAAGAGTTCGTACTAAAATAACACCAAAGCAAATTCAGATTCGTAATACTCAATCCGACACAAAGAACTTCAAAGAGTGCCCCAAGATTTCTACCATAGAAACAAAGACAAGAACATGCATCCACCCCTATGCATAGATTACCCCAATGTCACCTCGGGAATCCGCGAGTTGAGTGCCAAAACATATATCAAGTGAATCAATACGATACCCCATTTTCACCACGAGTATTCAAACATATATCAAGTGTTCTCAAATCCATAAAAGTATTCAATCTGATAACAACGAAATCTCAAAGGAAAAAACTCAATTAATCACAACAAGATAGAGAGGGGAAAACACCATATGATCTGACTATATTAACAAAGCCCGCGATACATCAAGATCGTGACATCTCAAGAACACGAGAGAGAGAGAGAGAGAGAGAGATTAAACACCTAGCTACTGGTACAAACCCTCAACCCTGAGGGTGGACTACTCCCTCCTCATCATGGTGGCCGCCGGGATGATGAAGATGGCCACCGGTGATGATTCCCCCCTCCGTCAGGGTGCCAGAACGGGGTCTAGATTGGTTTTCAGTGCCTACAAAGCCTTGCGGAGGCGGAACTTCTAATCTAGATTAACCCCGAGGGTTTTTGTAATATTTGGGAATTTATAGGGCAAAGAGGGGGTGCGGGAGGCCATCGAGGTGGGCACAACCCACCTGGGTGCGCCTGGGCCCCCAAGCGCGCCCTGGTGGGTTGTGCCCCCCTCGGGGCACCCCCAAGTGCTGCTCTGGCCCATCCTGGGTGTTCTGGTCCATAAAAAATCTCCAAAAGTTTCGCGGTGTTTGGACTCCGTTTGATATTGATTTCCTGCGATGTAAAAAACAAGCAAAAAACAGCAACTGGTACTGGGCACTGGGTCAATAGGTTAGTCCCAAAAAATGATATAAAGTTGCTATAAAATGATTGTAAAGCATCCAAGAATGATAATATAACAGCATGAATACTTCATAAATTATGGATACGTTGGAGACGTATCAGCATCCCCAAGCTTAATTCCTACTTGTCCTCGAGTAGGTAAATGATAAAAGAAATAATTTATGAAGTGTGAATGCTAGCAAAGTGCATAAGTTTAATCAATGATAATTTCAATCACTTTTCCTAGCATCATAACAGCAATTATTTTCTTATAAAACTTCTCATGTTATAGTAGCAACCAGTTCACATGTTAAGGTTCAAACAATGAACTCTCTTGAAACTCAACAACCTATGTTCTCATTCACCAAGCAATTGCAATTCAACTTATTCAACAGAGTTTAAGTAAGAGCTCCACATACTCAACCATCATATAGTCTTCTATGATTGCTAACACTCACCGCATACACATGGGCAAAACGTTTCAACCAGACACATAGAAAGATACGGGCTTATTGTTTTGCCTCCCAACGTATTCACCTCAAGGGTGATGTCAACAATAATAACTCATGCTACCCATATCCAACTGGATATATGTGCCTAGATCTTCCCTCACCACATGATGCTTGCCAAAAGAGAAAATAAAAAGGAATAGGGAGAAATACTTTGACTCTTTGCATAAAAGTAAATACTGAAAAGTAAAAGATAGGCCCTTTGCAGAGGGAAGCAGAGGTTGACATGCGCTTATTTGTTTGTATGCTCAACCCCTTAGTGCAAAAGAACGTCACATTATATTGCCCCTTATGATAGCAACCTTTATTATGCAGTCTGTCGCTTCTATTCTTTGCCATCACAAGTTCGTACAACGCTCAATTTTCTCTTACACGAAATGATCTCACACTTTTAGAAGCAATTTTTATTGCCTTATTGCACCGATGACAACTTACTAGAAGGATCTTGCTCAATCCTTAGGTAGGTATGGTGGACTCTTGAAGATAAGATTTGGGTTAAAGATTTTTTTGATGCACAAGTAGTATCTCTACTTGGTGCAGAATTTTTGGCTAGCAGAGATGGGGGGCAAGCACCACATGTTGAAGGATCTATGACAATATAACTCCTATGTGAATATGAACAAACATAAACCATTACGTTGTCTTCCTTGTCCAACGTCAACAATTTTGGCATATAATATTTTGATGGGGGCTCACAATCACAAAAGATTTCCATGATAGTGTATTTATATGTGAAAGTTCTCTTCCTTATACTAATTATTCGTGAATTGCTTGTATGACCAATATTGTAATTGTCAAGCCTCAAAAGATTTCACTTTCTAAACCCAATGTGAAGCTACCACTAGGCATGATATGATTTCAACTTCATGACATTCAATTTATTCAACAATTTAATCATAGGATATAAGTGAAGCACAAGAGTAAATGACATAGAAAAGAGCTTCGTTGACGGGATGTAAATGCCACTTACCTAGCCTCCTTGGTAACTATTTGAGGACTCTATTTTATTTAAAAACTTTCAGATCTAAGTATTTTATTAAAACAGAAATAAAAATGAAAATAAAATGACATTCTAAGACTAGCACAACTCATGTGAAGAAGCAAAAACTTAGGCTCAACCGATACTAACCGATAATTGTTGAAGAAGAAAGGTGGGATGCCTACCGGGGCATCCCCAAGCTTAGATGCTTGAGAATTCTTAAAATATTATCTTGATATGCCTTGGGCATCC
>NC_053022.1:180327405-180412941 GCF_003073215.2 Triticum urartu | reverse complement strand
ACCACGACCAAGCCAGAGCCCATAATGGCTTGCGGCTGCACAGGTAAGCTTCCGGTCAAGGGGTATCCATCCATCTCTTCAAGGCTGGGTGAATCTTTCCGCAAGATGTCATGGCGCTTCTCCATGCATCCCGGACATCCGCTGGTTCCTCCAGGGTGCCTGTCAACCGTCCTCCACCCAGTAGTGAATTTGAAGTCCATCTTGAGCTTGAAGTCATGGGGTTGTCATCATCTTGACTCTCACATCTCCCTTATGAATCTCTCAACCAACCCCGTCTACGAGCATAACAAGATAAACTACATCATCTCGGGCAATAGTAGCAAAGGGAATTGGGTTCATCCTACCTCATGATACTACTCAAGACATAACTTAAAATTCTCCTACTGCATGCATGGTGGGGAGGAATAATTCTAATGCAACAAAATCATAGGTATTGTAAAACATGATCAAATGACTTGCCTGGCTGACGGTCTTCAAACGCTAGTGACTCGAGATAGCAAGCTTCGCACTCCGGAAATTCTATCGAGTCAAACAATAGCACAAATAAGTATTCCACTAAATAACATAACAGCAAGCTAAAGGAAATCACACAAGCACTCAAACCAAAACCAAAGAAAACTCGAGGAAAACAAAATCAAGGTTTTCATCACTTCAAGCAACAACAAAGAAATAGTTTTATCCTACTAACACTTTCCTTAATAGAACCAAAACAAGGGTTTTGCTAACTAACATAAAGGAAAACAACATATAAACTAGGTGCAAAAAGAATCACATCAATATCTATTATAGAACTCCTGTTATGCCTAAAACAAAACTAATAAGAAAATAAAATAAAACTTTTTATTTTGCTGTAAATAAATGTTCACCCTCTGTAACTACAGAAACTAATCTAAAATAAATTATAACAGGGGTAAATTAAAATTCTATAATAACTAGAACAGCAGGAAGCAGCAGCAAGCTAAATAAAACTAGAAAAGCTTGATTTCGACTAAAACTAATTTTAATACAATCTACAAATACCCCAACAAGTTCCTACTGCTAGGCTAGGTCAAAACTAAGCAGCGGCAAAAAGAATCACCTAAAAATATTAATTCTAGCTCAAATTATAGTAGAAATACTAATCTGACTAAAACTAATATAAAACAATTTTTTTAAAACTAAAACATGGCTGAAACTATTTTCTACAGAAACTATAGGAAATTTGCAAACTAGAGCAAAAAGAATCAACTAAAAATCATAAATAACCTAAAAGTTATAGATTTTACAAGAACAGAACTAATGTTTTAAAAAGAGAAACTAAAATTAAAACTAAAAACAAAACAGGCGCTACTGGGCCTATCTAACGCTCACGCGAAAACTAAATAAAACGCACCCACGGCTAAACAGAATAACCGACCGGTTCGATCAATTGGAATAAATCGTAACTAAGCCGGGAAAAGACCGAACTAAAACCGATCTAAACAAATAAACCTAACCCTTCGTGTGATCTAATCTATGCCGTACATGCGTGATCCAACGGTGGTGGGGGGTTCCGGCGGCTTACGACAAACTCGACGGCGACGACGGATGACAGTGGCTCGGGCGGCGACGGCGCAACGGCTCCGGTGGTCCGGGGCGACGACGGAGACGTCGGGGCGAGGCGGCGGAGTGTTGCGGAGGTGGTGGTGGTCTCAGCGGCGGTCGAGGGTGACGGTAGCGAGCGGCACGAGCTCGACAGAGCTCCTGGTGAGCTCCAACTCCGGCGACGTGCGGTGATGCTCAAGGCGGCGACTCCGGTGTTCCCTGGGCGAAGAGAGGATGTCAAAGAGGTGCGTACTGAAGAGGGCATTCACGTGGATGGAAAGATGGGTCGAGGTGATGCTCACCGGCGTCGGGTGGGGCGGATGAACGACAGTGGCGGAGCGAGATCAGTCTGGATGGTGGCGGAGCTGTGGTGGGTTTTGGAGTAGGGTTTTAGGGGGATTCGAGGGAGGAAGGGCATAGGTATTTATAGTACATCAACTTGGAGGAGGGGAAGGCTTCGGAGCGTGATCCCGGGAAGATCGCGGCGACGGGCGTGCTCCGGTTGTGCTCCGGCTTGGCAAGGCGTGGAGGAGGGGAAAGAATAGGGGCGGGTCCCGCTGTCAGTGAGAGAGAGGAGGGGGAGAAGCGAGCGGGCGACCGAAGTGGAGGCAGCTCGGGCGTGCGGCGCGCTGCGCTGGGCTGGCGGCTCGGCGCTGGCTGGGCTGCGGCTTCACTGGTTGGGCCGTCGGCCTGGCCAGTTCGGAGGGCTACTCTTTTTGTTTGAAATAAGGCTGAGGAAAAAAAGAAAAAACTAAAATAAGATAAATCTATAATATTTTTATATAGTACATATATATACTAATAAAATCAGAAGAATTAATCCTACAACGTGGACATTTTTCCAGAGGGAAAACAGAAACTAAAAAAACATTTTGTGCAAACTCCAAAGAAATTCAAATTTGAATTCAGACTTTTTGGCAATATTTTTTCTGACATTTTTCTTTTGGAGTGTCATGTTTACTCCTCTCATACTTTTGCTCAAGTATTTTTGAGGTATTTTTGAAATAAAATTTCAAATGCCAATCAAGTCCAAATTCAAGAAGAAAAAAAACTCAACTGCCTCTGAAATTTCAAATGCCACTCAGTTTCAAACAACATGCATAGATGCTTAGCTAATAATTGTAAAACATTCCAAATTGAAAATTTGGGATGTTACAGCCCGACTCCGGCCGGCGCGCCGCTCATCACCGTCGTCCCCACGGGCCTCCCCGCAGCCTCCCGCTACCTCCATCGGACGCGCGCGAGCGCCAGCTACTCGTAGGCCCTCTCCGCACGCCGCATGCCCTGCATCGCTGAATCCGCCATCGCCCGGGCGCGTTGCCGCCGACGAGCTCGGTGCCCTGTCCATGGTCGCCATCACATGCGGCTGAGCGCCACATCGTGCTCCTGGGGTTCCCAGGGGCCCAACGCGCGCGTCCGCTGCTCTCGTCGAGCCTCGTAGCCCAATCCCCGCCAACGCTTGTTTCGACTGTCCGCCCCACTCGACGCCGTCATCGTTGCAGCCTGCCCCCGCCCGAGCTAAGGTGCAGTTGGATGCGTCGCTTCTCCCGCGTCCGAACGAGCCCGGCCGCGCTCGAAACGGCCCCCTGTGGTGCTTTTTCGACGAAGTCCCGAGCCGCGCCGCCGCTATCTGCGTCGCCAGAGCTTCACTGCCGGCCATGCCGACGTGGCTGACCTGGCCCCACCTCTGGGCCACTGCCAGTGGGCCCCGCGGGCCCCGTTGACTGGGTTGACCCAGTCAACATGCTGACTGGGCAGCCCAGTTTCATTGACATGCGGGCCCCACGGTTTTTCTATTAATTAAAATGTTTTTATAACTAAAATTAATTAGTTAATCTATTTAGTCATTGACATGTGGGGCCCAACCACTAATTAACTCTGTTTAGCTAAATTAAACTGCTGTTAGCCCCACTATCTATGACAGGTGGGGCCCAGCTGCCAGGTTTGACCTAAACAGCCGCGGTTGACCTGTTGACCTCAGCTGACATCATGCTGGCGTCATATTCCATTTCTGTTAATCTGAATAATTCCAGAAAATACTTTAATCTTTAAAAATTCATAGAAATTAATCCATAACTCGGATGAAAATGTTTTCTACATGAAAGCTGCTCAGAAAAACGAGGCGAACCCAAATACGCTACCCACATACCTGTCAGATGCCTCTAACTATCTAAACATGGAACATTCCCCCTCCGGTCATCTGTCTGACACAGGTCCGGAACCGGGAATACCTTCCCGGTTGAATTCCCCCTTCACCTGTATCGTGCAGCACTACGTTAGAACACTCCTAGCACTGCGTATTGCCATGTTATGCCTTGTGATGCTTTGTTTGCTCTGTATTTATTATTTCTTCCCTCTCTTCTCTCCGGTAGACCCCGAGACTGATGTCGCCCCTGTGATCGACTACGTCGACGACTACACTTCTTCCTTTCAGCAGAGCTTCCAGGCAAGCCCCCCTTTTGATCATCCCGATATCGCCCATTTCATTCTCTCATGCTTGCATTAGATTTTGCCATTGTTATTGTTTGCTCCTATTCTGATGCATAGCCTGCTTTTGTAACCTGCTTATTGTTACCTTACCTGCTTATCCTAAACTACTTAGTATAGGCTGGTTAGTGATCCATCGGTGACCCCCACCTTGTCCTTGTTGCCCCTGCTTCATCATAGAAGACCCGTTCAACGGGATCGAAGACCAGAGCCCGACACCTCACATCACTTCATGCCCCTTTTGTTGCTTCACTCTACAGAGTTACCATCGAGCGCCGAGGGTGGAACCTCATACATCACTCCTGATGAGAACTCTGTAGTGTAGCTATCTGGTCATGGTCATCGAGGGTGATTTCCTCCTTAACCACTTCCGATACAGCTCTGTCGTGCAACCCCTCAAGTGTGAACCTCGAGGGTGTATCCTCTTACGTTCACCTTGATGATTACATCGAGTGGAATTCACCGGGGGTGATTCCTCGGGTTTTCCCCTTGGTGTTAGACACACGGTTACTATGGTTACTATGAATTTACACTAAACCATGTTACTAAAGACGGGTCGGCCCTGAGGGGTACCCGCACGAGCTTAAATTGCGAGTGATGAGGAGTCGGGTTGACCTGGAAGGTGCCCGCGAGATTCTTACGAGGCGTAGTCGGGCATTCTTAGCCCTTGCCGCAAGTCCTCAAGACGGGGCAACGGGGTCACATCTTTCATGAGTCTCTGCTTGTTACCACGCGTTCCTAATCCACTACGATTTGGATATTTGATCCGAGGGGCCTCTGGCCTGATAGCACTAACCATCACGTGGGCATTGTATGGGCGTTCTGCGTCGTATGCATCAGCCGAAGCTTATTAGACATCAGCGACTGAGCGGCACGCGCCGGGTTGGACTGAGTGGCACGCTCCTTTTCAAAGGAGGTAGCTAGGTCTGCTCACCGGCCGCGTTCGCAATGTGCAGGAGTTCCCGGGGCAATGGCCGATGACCCCTGGGGGCATAGGTTTAGTCTGGCGTGCTGACCTCTCTATTAATCCTAGGTCGGGTTGCGGCGTATTGTTTGGCCGAGGCCGGGCATGACCCAGGAAAGTGTGTCCGGCCGGAGTTAATCGAGCGTGGTGGGTAAGTTGGTGCACCCCTGCAGGGAAGAAAACATCTATCGATAGCCTGTCCTATGGTAACGGACTCTTGGAGTTGTATCCCGATCGATACAATTAGAACTGGATACTTGAGATGAGACATGGATATGAAAAATGGATGGTATGGCTCTGGGATTGCTTTCTCGCAGGGAGTCGAGAAAGGATCTCTGGCCGAGGTTGATAACACACTACTACTACTTTACTTTATGCTACTCTACTCCCTCCTGTTGCTGCAAGATGGTGGTTTCCAGAAGATGCTAGTCATCGGTAGGACTAGGCCTTTTCTCTATTCTGGCATTTCTGCAGCCCAATCCACATATACAACCCTTCCTTTGATACTGTTGCATATTTTAGTGTAGATCCTTGCTTGTGAGTACTTTGGATGAGTACTCACGGTTGCTTTGATCCCTCTTTTTCCCCTTTTCCTTTATTTCCGGATGTTGCAACCAGTTGATGGAGCCCAGGATCCAGACGTCACCATCGATGACTACTACTACCCCGAGGGTGCCTACTACTACGTGGAGGCCGCCGACGACCAGGAGTAGTTAGGAGGCTCCTAGGTAGGAGGCCTTGCCTTTTCGATCGTTGTTGATTTTGTGCTAGCCTTCTTAAGGCAAACTTGTCTAACTTATGTCTGTACTCAGATATTGTTGCTTCCGCCAACTCTTATGTATTCAAGCTTATGTATTCGAGCCCTCAAGGCCCCTGGCTTGTAATATAAAGCTTGTATTTTTTTATTTGGTGTCTAGAGTTGTGTTGTGATATCTTCCCGTGAGTCCCTGATCTTGATCGTACACATTTGCGTGTATGATTAGTGTACGATTGAATCAGCGGCGTCACAATTGGATGGGACAGGATCTGACCCGCCGCTTGCTGGCTCATGCCCGGTCGACCAAAGGGCTAGCCGGACTGAGGGGTGCTTGCTGCCTCAATGTTCTAAAAATTGCTCAGTGTTTGGCGCGCCTATCCCGGGGGTTATCCTCCCGACAGATGGAGAACCATCTCTTGTGTTAGGGTTCCCCTCTTAGCCACCAGTGTTTCTGGCAGCCTTAGGTTCCTCTTAATTTGCAGCAAAACTCCCGATTTCTTCCAATAAAGTTGACTAGTTCGAGTTAAATTCGATTTCTATTTTTCAGACCAATTCGAGTCTGACAATTATGTTGCTTGATTTAACTAATTATGTTGCTTGATTTTACTATGTGTGAGAAGAAGACTAGGTTATAACTATTTAAATATCTTTCCTCCTCCCCAAGAAAAGTCTCCTTCCTCCTATCGTTGGCGTCGTCGCGGATCCGTCCTGCCTCCAATGGCCTTTGGCATGTGGAGGTGCGGAGGATCTCGGCCTCCCGCCGGTGGGAGGGACCCTGCTCTTGTTTTTGCTAGGTTGACCAGGCTGTGTGGCGTCGGCGATGTCCCTCGATAGCAATAATTCTCCCACGTCCTATCCCCATCCCGATGGTGCGAATAGCATTGTCAGAGGATGTGTGGAGGTGTGTCTCCGTCGGATCTCATGGGATTCGGTCGGTGCTGGTCTTCGGTGGATCTATTTGGATCCTGCTTTTGTTCGTCTTCATTTGTGTGGTTCCAGGTTTGATCTTTCCAATCTACGACTCTCTTCATCAGCGATGATTGTTGCTCCAGTGTGGTGGTTCTTTGGGGCCTTAGCATGACGACTTCCCGACTATCTACTATAACAAGGTTTGCCCGGCTCCTGTGATGGAGGGGCGATGACGGCGGCGCGCCTTCGGCTCGCTCCAGTGCTTGTAGTCGTCGCTAGGTGGTCCATAGACCTGGTTGTAATTTTTATTACCTCTTGTGTTCTCTGTGCTGCCATGATTGATGAATAGATTGGAAATTTCTCTCGCAAAAAAAACTATGTGTGAGAAGGCAGTACTTTATGCAAATGTGAGGCATTTCATTGATATTTCAAGTCTACATATGCAACATCTAAAATATGGGTTTTTTCTTTTCCAAATTGGTCATTGATGCGGTAATTAATTTACAGATCAGTGTTTTATGATGAATTAGCATATAGTCAAGCCCTCAGGGACGTTACATACAATTCCTACCAAACCCACAGTTTCGGTTGCTCCAACCAAACAAGTTCCAGCTTTTCCCCAGCTCACAGCTGCTGCTTTCCCACAGATCGTAGTAGCCTTTTCATAATCTACAGATAAACCAGGCACAGCCTAAGCCGGTTTGGGCAAGGGTAGATTTCCCTTTAACTAATCATGCTTACTTAGGTTATAACACATGGAAAGTGCCCCAGCTCCTGGGGGCAGTCTTCCATATTCGCATGTTCATGTTAGTACACAATAGATGATACAGGTAGGTCATCGTTGCCTTCATATTTCACAGTGATTATTGACAGCAGGCTGCAAGCATTTGATGTTAAACTCCTAACTGCACCAAGAAAAAACAGTACTCTTGTAGCCTCAACCCGAAAGCTGGCATGAAAGAAGTCAAGTTTCAGATTTCCATCAGACGTATGGTTTGTAATCTCACCTAGGTTTCCTTGCACATGTTCGAACTGGGTTTTCAATCTGGAACTCATAGTCATCAGTTGAGTCATGAGGAAGCCTCATCGTCTTTATTCTAGCACACTTTGCACGCAGGGTGATGTCCATGTGGATATTGAAACAATGGCGAATGTCCAAATACTCAAGGTGAGGGCAGTTATCAAGGATTGTTGCCAATCCTACGTTGGTGAGTTCACTGCCAAACAGTTGAAGGGAGCGTAGCACAAACATTGTTGCAATCCCCAGAGCTTCCTCATCCTTGTTATACTCGATATCTTCGATGTTATAGAAGCAAGGATAGTTGACCTTCAAACATTTGAGGCGTGGACAGGCTATGCCAATACCCTCGTATACCTTTCCGAAAACATGTTTGCAAAGTGAAAGCTCAAGCTCCTCAAGCACATGAAACTTATTAAGTGCCTCCAACAACCCTTCATTAGTGATGTACTTAGAAGATATGAAGCGAAGGCTCTTTAGAGATGGTGCCCTGGAAACAGAGAGCTTTGATGTTAATAACCCATATCCATTGTACTGTCCTGGAAGAACATCTAGCTAATAGAAGGAACGAAATAGATCAAACTTGCCGGAAAAAACATAAAGCTGCTATGTAAGCTAAGGACATACTGACTGAAGTGGGGCTAAGTGATGGTATCTGTTGAAGCAAAGAATAAAAGGCAGTTTGCTACTTCTGTTTCCAGAGATAAGAGCAGCAAGCTAGCAACATGAAAGCATACAGCCAATCTAGGCAAACTTCTTTCACAAGACGATTGGCTCTTTTTTGTTTCTTCTGCAATAATGATTATTCTCTATGTCAAACAGTATAGTTCAATTATGGTACTTAAGTGCATCTTAGTTTTATTTTATATACTGATGAAGGAATCCATTTGGTTTCTGCAAGCCACTTCCAAGGGGTTCAATGGTTCTAAATTCATTTCTTGTTATATAATAGCAGTTTCTCTTTAAACTTGAATGAAAATTTCTTGTTATATAGAGCGGATTCTCTTTAAACTTGAATGCGAATCAAAGCCAGGTTTGCTTGCATCAAAGGTGGCCCTCTTGTTCGATCCGGCGAGGATACTCTCCACCAAACAGCAAGAGGTGGGGAAGGTCTCGTGCTCATGTGCTTGCCAGACTCGGCGGTGAGCGTGATACGGTGAGGCGGGAACGTGATGCTTCAGACGAAAGCCTTGTGTCGACCTTGTCGGCAACAATGACGGCGACACCTATGGGCCACATTTTTTCCTCGAAGGTGTCATTGAGAAGCTTCCATCTTTGTTCCATGGTATGCTCCGGGCAAAAGCCTTAGATCCATATTGGATCCAACGAAAAGATGCCATCGATGTCGTTTTCCCCTTGGGGCGTCGTCTTCGAGACGTTGATTTGCGGTCGGTCGTTAGGGGTCCCAGTTGGTTTGCTGGCACTTCTTGAGGCGTCTAGGGTGCCTTGGTCATCCTGGTGTTGTTGGTCGACCTCCTCTCATGAGTGCTCGTGACGTTGGTGATGTCTCAAAGTTCAGTGACCTTCGATCGCACTTGAGGTTTCGTTGCCTTGCATAGGGATCTAGTTCACTATTTGTGATGGTGGCCATGGGGTGGCCAAGAGGAGGTGCAGGGGCTGTCTCGGCAGATCATTGCCTCTCTTTGTCACAACGTGGCTAGGTGGTGGGAAGCCCTTCGACAATGGATGTGACACTCTCTCATGTCTTGAAGGTGAAGAGTGATCCCAGGGCTAGACAATGACTTCTTCTCTACGTCTTCTCGGTGTCAGATTTCCTTTCCAATGATACAACTATGCTAGTTTCTGCTTCTTCTCGGTCTGATCTAATGGTGATGGGTGCTAAGCTCTTGGTGGTGGCTGTTTGTTGTAGCTTGTTTCTAGTTCTCATTTCAGTTCTCTTCCTCTGCTTCCATGTGCCTTCTTGTGTGTCGTGTGCTACGTCCTGTAGCCGTCGTGTGGCTTTGCCCGCCGTAGCAGCTTAAGAAAAATGCACGCGACTAAATCATAAGCTGCGCTAATGATCTACTCCCTTCGTCCTGAAAAGTAAGACATTTATACCCTAATTGCGGAATAAGGAAAAGCGAAGCCAGACATGAAGCCCAATCTTTACTATGAGGGGAGGGGAGAAATAAAGAACGCAAATCTCACTGCTCGGCGAGGAATAGGAGGAAGTGGTCGGTGGCGTCTTCGCCACAGAAGGACTCACACTGTCCCGACCCCCGCGGACGGCTTCCTTCGCCATGCCTTCGTCAATCCGGTAGTTATGATCTTTGTGGATGCACATGTCAATGCGGCACCAGATGTTAGCAGCCCTGTAGCCGCTGTCCCTGAAGAAAGAGCGCCAAGCCCTATAGTTGATCCAGCGGTTGCCAGCAACAGCGATCCAGAGCGCGTCATGGACCAGAGGCCCAAGTCTACACGGGCCAAGAGACCACCCCAGTGGCTTGCTAGCCCAAACCGGGCCTGTTAAGTGGGTGTAATAGTATATAAACCAATCCTGGTTACTTGTGGAGTTTGGCTAGGATTTGGAAGGCTGCGGCCGTGGCTCGGTTGTAACAGATAGAGGTGCGGGTGGCTGGAAGGAATCCTCATCCAAAAATCAAATCCATTAGCTCGAATCCCCATGAAATTCTCAGATCCATGGCTTAGTAAGAGAGAACCTCTCATCTGGTAATCAGAGCCTTCATCCTGGAGCTGCCCCCTCACCGCCACCCGACGCGTCTCGGCGACCGGCGGCGACGTCAAGCGATGGAAGGGCTGAGCGACGAGGGCCGCTCCGTCTACGAGCTCCTTTGCCATGAATTCGCCAACGACTTGGATGAGAAGCTTCGAACACATGGTGAGTCGCTTCTCAAATCAATGAGCAAGATGATGGAGAGGAAAAATACGATGCTCGATGGGCTGATGTCGGCAAGGGACAACGGCATCCGGGAAGAGCTCGCCATCGACCTCGAGCAGATCAGATCCGACCTGTACAAGATGGAGTCTCAAGAGCACGACCCCAAGTTCGACGCCCCCACGTATTCGCGCAACGCTGGGCTGGGTCGTGGTGCTACCGCGACCAGCGCCCTTGGCTTTGACAACGAACACCGAGGGAAGGCGCATAACATTTATGTCCCTCCTCCGGTTAGAGGTGCGCGCGATTCTGGTTTCTCCCCTAGAAATTTTTCTCCTCGGGATTATCCGTCAGTTGATACTGCTGAGCACAATTCGTTTTCCCTGCATTTGGAACTTCCCAAATTTGATGGAACAAATCCGCGACTATGGCAAAATCGCTGCGAGGATCAATTCAAACTCTGGGGCACGCCCGCTAGCCGTTGGCTTTCCTTGGCAACTGCTCAGTTCGAGGGGGCCGCAGCGTGTTGGCTTGAGTCGATTCAGAGGCGTATGCCTAACTCCAGCTGGACTGAATTTTGTGAAGCTCTGCAGAATCATTTTGGCCAAAATCAACATCAAACTCTGCTCAGAAGGTTGTTCAGGATTGCTCAGACTACTACAGTTAAAGACTATGTCGAACGGTTTGCTGAATTGTATGATCAGCTGACAGCATATGAAGAAGCGCCAAATTCCTTGCACTACATCACTCGATTTCTAGATGGGCTAAAACTTGGAGTTCAAATGGTTGTGGCCCTGCAGAAACCCAAAGATCTCGATGCACCTTATGAGTTAGCTCTGCTCCATGAGGAGCTGGGAGAAGTGTACAATCCAACCAGTTTTGCAGCTACTAGGAGAACAGCACCTTCCACAAGTATCACGAACTCCAAGCCATCGAAACCTGACGAAAGGAAGGCGGAATCTGTTAGCAGTACAAGCCAAGATGATAAATGGATAGCTCTAAGAAACTATCAGAAATCTAAGGGTTTATGCTTTGTGTGTGGAGAAAAGTGGGCCAAAGACCATGTGTGCAAATCCACTGTCTAATTGCATTTCGTCCAAGAATTGATTGATCAGTTACAAACTCAGTCAGTTGAAAGTTCAGACTCTGACAGTGAACAGCAAACCCAGTCTTCAGTCTATTCTATCAGGTTATCTGCTGCTGCAATGGGGAAGGAACCTGAAGCTCCTGTACTTCAATTGGAGATTGAACTACAAGGGCACAAACTCCAGTTTCTGGTCGACTCTGGCAGCACCCATTCTTTCCTGGATGCATAGTACAAGTACTTAGAAGGGGTTAGCTCAATCAAAGCTCTCACTGTCACAGTAGCTGGAGGTACAACAATACAGTGCCAGCAACAAATTGAGGAATGATTCTGGAAATGCAATGGAACCACATTTTCTTCTGATTTCAAGCTGTTGCCCTTACATACTTATGATGGAATTTTAGGGCTGGATTGGCTTGCCCAAGATATCCCCATGTACATCGATTGGGTGCTAAAATGGCTCTCCTTCACTAAGGCAGGACAAATAGTTACCTTGCATGAGTTTGGAGCTGAGGACTGCACCTACACCTGTATAGCCATTTCTGCAGTGCAAATGGATGAGCACGATGAAATCCCTCCAGAAATTCAATCTATTTTAGATGCATTTGCTGATGGTTTTGAAACTCCTACCCAGTTACCTCCCAGGAGAAGTTGTGACCACAAAATTCCTCTAATTCCAGGGGCTAGGCCAGTTGCTGTGAGACCATATAGAGTAGTTCCTCAATTAAAGGATGAGCTTGAAAAACAAATTGCATAGTTACTGAAGTCAGGTATAATCAGACCTAGTAAGAGTCCTTTTTCATCTCCTGTGTTTCTAGTAAAGAAAAAGGAGAATGGAGGCTAGTGGTCGATTACAGGATGTTAAATGCTATCACTATTAAATGGAAATTTCCAGTGCCAGTGATTGATGAACTTCTAGATGAACTTGCTGGTGCTGCTTGCTTCACTAAGTTAGACCTTAGAGCAGGCTACCATCAAATCAGGTTAGCTACTGGGGAGGAGTATAAGACTCCTTTCCAAACTCACCTAGGCCATTATGAGTTCTTGGTGGTGGCCATGGGACTCAGTGAAGCTCCAGGCACTTTCCAAGGAGCAATGAACACCACACTTGCTCCAGTTAACAGGAAAAATGCTTTGGTTTTCTTTGATGATATATTGATTTTCAGCAAGTCATATCAGGAGCATTTGGAACATGTTAGAGAAGTGTTGGCCCTACTCAGAGCTGATCAGTGGAAGGTAAAAATGTCCAAATGTGCTTTTGCTCAACAACAAATTGGGTATTTAGGCCACACCATCAGTTCTGCAAGAGTCTCTACTGATTCTAGCAAAATTTAGACAGTGGAACAGTGGCCTACCCCAACCAATGTCAAGGAAGTGAGAGGGTTCCTTGGACTGAGTGGTTATTACAGGAGGTTCATAAAGCATTATGGTCTGATCAGTAAACCTCTCACTAAGCTGCTTAAGAAGGGAGTGCCATTTTCCTGGACTACAGTGACTGAAACTGCATTCACAACTCTCAAGAAGGCCCTGGTGGAAGCCCCAGTATTGGCTCTGCCACAATTTGACAAACCTTTTGTCATTGGAACTGATGCTTGTGATTCAGGAATTGATGTTGTACTCATGCAAGAAGGTCATCCTCTAGCTTATGTTAGCAAAGCATTGGGCCCCAAGAATAGGGCCCTCTTAGTTTATGAAAAGGAGTACCTAGCTATTTTGCTAGCTATGGACCAGTGGAGACCATACCTACAGTTCAAGCAGTTCACCATCAGAACTGATCAGAAGAGTTTAATACATTTGCAAGACCAAAAGTTACACACTGTGTGGCAACAAAAATCTCTCACCAAACTTATGGGTTTGAACTATACTATAGTCTACAAAAAGGGAGTGGAAAATTCTGCTGCTGATGCACTATCTAGAAGACCATCGCATTCCCAGGTTTTCCACATATCTAAATCACAACCTGTGTGGATGGAAGAAATTGTGGCCAGTTACTCTCAAGATAACAAGGCTAAGGAGTTATTGTAAGAGCTTGCTGTCAAACCATCTGCTAATTCTCAGTATCAATTAGTGCAAGGATTGCTGAGGTACAAGGGTTGCATCTGGATTGGTACCAATTTGGAAATACAGGAAAAAATCTTCTCTGCCTTTCATGATAGCCCTCTAGGAGGACACTCTGGGTTCCCTGTCACATACCATCGAATCCATTCCTTATTCAGATGGACAGGCATGAAGAAGTTTATTAAGGACATGGTGCAATCTTGTTCAGTCTGTCAGCAAGCTAAACTTGAATGAGTTAAGTATCCAGGGTTGCTTTCTCCTTTACCAGTTCCAAACAAGGCCTGGGGAACTGTGACCATGAATTTTATTACTGGATTACCTCCTTCCTGTCCGTTTGATTGCATCTTTGTGGTCATTGACAAGTTTACAAAATATGGCCATTTCATGGCCCTCAAACACCCCTTCTCTGCACAGAAAGTTGTTGAAGTGTTCTCGGACAATATTTACAAATTGCATGGAATGCCAGAGTACATTGTATCGGACAGAGATCCTGTGTTTACTAGCAATTTTTTGCAAGCCCTTGTTCACAGGACTGGAACTTAGCTTAACATGAGTACTACATATCACCCTGCAACTGATGGTCAGACTGAGAGAGTCAACCAGCAAATTGAATGCTATCTCAGAAGTTTTATCAGTTCTCATCCTTCCAAATGGAGCAAATGGCTGTCCTTGTGTGAGTTTTGGTATAATACAAATTAGCATTTAGCTGTGGGAAAGTCTCCCTTTGAGGTAATATATGGACATTCCCCTAGATACTTTGGAATTGCTGCCAGTGATACTGTTTCCCCTGTGGACATTCTTCAGTGGCTGCAAGACAAGGAGGTTGTGGTAGCTTCTGTTAAACAACATCTACTCCGAGCTCAACAGAGAATGAAGCACATGGCTGATAAAAACATGACCGAGAGATCTTTCGATGTTGGAGAGCAAGTTTTCTTGAAACTGCAACCGTATGTGCAATCCTCAGTTGCGCACAGAGCGAACCACAAGCTGGCCTTCAAATACTTTGGACCCTACACCATCCTTGACAAGATTGGGGAAGTGGCTTACAAATTGGAATTTCTTCCGGACAGCAGAATCCATCCAGTCTTCCATGTGTCTCAGCTCAAAAAGGTAGTGTTTCCCAATTGCGCTGTTCTTTGCAAACTGCCATCCTCTTTTTCTTCTCTTCAGGTACCACTTCACGTGCTTCAGCAATGAGTACGGCAGCAAGGCAAACATACGATCGCTCAAGGCTTGATCCAGTGGAGTGGGTCTTTGCCAGACGAAGCAACTTGGGAAGACTTGGACTCACTACGTCAGCAATTTCCTCGTGCCATGGCTTGGGGGCATGCCGTTTCTCAACGGAGGGGGATGTCAGCAGCCCTGTAGCCGTTGTCCTTGAAGAAAGAGCGCCAAGCCCTGTAGCTGATCCAGCGGTTGCCGGCAACAGCGATCCAGAGCGCGTCATGGACCAGAGGCCCAAGTCTACACGGGCCAAGAGACCACCCCAGTGGCGTGCTAGCCCAAACAGGGCCCGTTAAGCGGGTGTAATAGTATATAAACCAATCCTGGTTACTTGTGGAGTTTGGCTAGGATTTGGAAGGCTGCGGTCACGACTCGGTTGTAACGGATAGAGGTGCGGGTGGCTGGGAGGAATCCTCATCCGAAATTCAAATCCCTTAGCTCGAATCCCCGTGAAATTCTCAGATCCATGGGTTAGTAAGAGAGAACCTCACACTAGAGCTCGGGTTCATTGTGTATGGCCCGGCGCCAGGAGCGGCATACTCGCCCTGCTCCGCCCACCATGAGCTCGATGGTCTCCGGGTTTTGGAGCACCGACAGTAGCGCGTCTATAGGCAGATCTGCCCAATCGCGGACAGTCGCACCTCGCCGCACAGGCGGTGATGGCGGGAGGGGCAGGAGGACATCGCGTGGGGCGTGGGCCTATGTTTTTCTTTAGGGGTGGGGCATGGGCCTATGTTTTTTTGAGGGGTGGGGCGTGGGCCTATGTTTTTCTTTAGGGATGGGGCGTGGAGCGTGCGCTAGTGTCAAGCCGTCGCTATAAATGGGCTAGCCTAGGTAGGTTGCAGGTAAGTTATTCTTTTGAATTCCCTCACGTTAGGGTTTCCTTCCTCCTGGAGGCGATTCTCACGCCGCCGTCAAGACCTTCCCTCCCCTCGCCTAATCTCACCTTTGGAACGACTCGGGCTGATCAAGGGATGATCTTGCATCACCGCCCGACCTTGGTTGATCTCCATAGGTAGGGTTCGGGTTGTAGGGTTCTCACCAATACCTGGTTGGCTCTATAGATCGGGTTAGGGTTTTGAGTATGGCAGCGAGTAGTTCAACGTCGGCAAAGACGTCCGGAGCTGACCCCGCTGCTGAGATGGAGAGAATGATGGTGGCGCTTGGGCTGCATGAAGAGGACCTAGACGAAGTGATCTACGACAAGAAGGAGGCGCCACCAGATTCAACCAGGTGGATCGCAGTGGCACGGGTGCATATCAAGAAACCTTATTGTCGTGGTGGGCGCACGGCAGATGCCAAGGGATGGCTAAAGAGAGGAGGAGGCTCGAGGGCGCTGGTGGGCTCCAGAGGCGAGGTTGGCATGAGCGGGCGCGGGACGCCGGACAAACCCAGGTTCGGGGCTCTTCGGAGCGATAATACCCCTAGTCCTGCCGAGTGTTGTTGGATGATCGATAGTACAATGTCGCTCCTGGAGCTGTATGGAAGAGGAAGGAAACTGGCCAAGGCTTAGGCAGTTCCCTCTCCTTGGGTGTTACTAACTTGGCGAGTGTGATGGAATGAGTTCTCTGGTGAGCGACCCGGCCAAGCGCGTGCCGGTATTGAGGGGCAGTACTGGCCCCGTTGTTTTTGAAGAAGATCCGGGTTCTGTTGCCTACCTGGGGTCCATCCCCCCGACAGTAGTCCCCAAAGCTGTGAAGGTCCGCTGTCTTCGGAAGAGTGGGCCTTCGCATTTTCCCCTTTAGCAAGGTAGATTTTGTGAGCGCCGGGTCCGGCAACACCCATTGTGTGCCAGGTTTCTCGGAAACCGGATCGCGACATCCCGGCCGTGGCGGGGACCGAGAAGTTCGCCGAATCTTGGGGCAATCCCTTGGGCTTCGCGCGGTCGCCGCGTGGTGCTCGGAAGCTGGAGGGGCCTGACAGGCCACACACGTGACGGGACCAGGCGACAGGCCGGGGCCCACCGCCGCGCGCCCTCAGCCCAAGTGCATGGATTTATTGCAGCGTCCGGGGCCGGTTGCTCTTCCCCGGTCAGTTATTGCGCATGGGCGTGTGCACTTATTGCGGGGTAGTGGAACGGGTGCGTGCGGACGATCCCACTTCCCCCACTTCCCCACGTTCAAACCGAGGGTTATAAATTGGGGGGCAAGGGGGCGGCGAACTTTATTCTCGCTCGCACCTGCCTGTCCCCCTGCTCTCGCTCTGCCTCTTGCAACCGACGCACTGCGGTGCCCGCTGCTCGAGCAGAACTCCTTCGCCGTCCGTCTTCCTTCTTCTCCTTCTTCCTTCGATCATGTCGCTGCCATCGGGCTCCTGGATGGGCTCAAACGTCACCTCCGAGGACATCACTCGTCTCTGGGCATCACGGCGCCTGTCGCGGGAGACGGACGTTAGCGTCCGCCTGCCACGGGGCGAGCAGAGGCCTCAGCCCGAGGGGCAGGAGCGCGTGGTCTTCCTCACGCATTTTGAGCGCGGATTCGGGCTGCCGGTGAGCACCTTCTTCCATGCGTTCTTGGAGTTCTTCGGGCTCCAGCCGCATCATCTTGGTGCCGGCGCCATCGTCCAGCTCTTCGGCTTCTTCACCCCTGCGAGGGGTACCTGGGGGTCGAGCCTACGATCGACCTCTGGGCGCGCTTCTTCTCCTTGAAGCAGCAGGGCCCGTCGGCCGTGGAGTTCGCCGACTGCGGCGCCGCCGTCATCTTGAAGCGGTCGGGGCAGACTTCCCCAAGATCCCGCTGGAGGATTCTACGAAGAAGTGGCAGAACTCCTTCTTCTACGTCCGCAACCTTGGCGCGGACCGCATCAACCTTTTAACCTTCGCCATCGCACCGCTGTGGGCGAAGACGAACTGGGGGTACTCGCCCCGGCGCCCGTCGCAGGACATCATCAATCTCTGCGAGCGGGTGATGGTGATGAGGACGCGGGAGGGGCTCACCGGCACCGACCTCCTCGCCGCATTCATCAAGTGCCAGGTTCTTCTGTTTCAGGGGTGCTCCTGCCTCATCGGCGAGATGGTCAGCCTTCAAGACCCCAACCACATGGGGTCGACGCGGCTGTCCGCGGCGCAGATCGCGCGCGGAGTGAACGATATCTCCAAGGCCAACCTTGGGGAGGACTGGGAGTTCTGCAAGGCGCCGTACAGCCGGTCGAACCGGGCGCCGCAGGTGAGCGTCTGGTCTTCTTATTTTGCCGCCGTGCACCTTCTCGTCCGTCCCGGCGCGACGCGGGTGGTACTCCTGAACGCGATTCGGCATCCTTACGCCTGGGCCTCGTCGCAGGTGGCGCCGGTGGTGCCAGAGGAGCCCGCGACTCGAGGCAGGGAGGAGGAGGCCGAGTCCAATGCCGGCGCTGGGCGTCGTGCGGGTAAGTCTCATTTCTTCCTCATGTGTCTTGAACTGCTGATCGCGGCTCGGAATGGTCGATGCTGACGTCAGTTGTTGGCGTAGCGGCATTGGGCGGGGGAGGCGGCGACGTGGGCGGAGCCGGATCCTCGCATGGGGCGGCGCCGAGCTGCCCGCATGGGAAAGATAGCATCGCGCCGCGGCCCCAGGCCCCGAAGCGCGCGACGGACCCGACCGGGGCCGGGAGGCCGCCCAAGAGGAAGCGCGGCGGCGGCGGCCAACCCCGGTCCCTTCTTGGCGGGGTAAGCCTCATCTCTTGTTTGCGCTTGGCTTTTCTTTTCTTGAGTTGGTCTTGTTTCTTTTCTTCTTATTCCATCTTCTTCTTCAGGTCGCCAATCGCGTTGGCGAGGGTGGCCGCGGAAGCCGCGGCCGCCGAAGGGGCCGAGTTCCGCATGAGCTGGTCCGACCTCGCCGACCAGGCCGAGGTGGAGGAACAGGCCAACTCGGACCTCGGCCTGGATCCGAACAACGCCGAAGCCGTGGCTTGGCGGGACAGGAACCGGGCCGAGGCGGAGCTGAAGGCGACGTCGGTCCGCGCTTGGACCGACGCGGCGGCGGCATGGGCGCGAGGTGGCATGGAGCCGGCCTGGCGCGAGATGCCGGAGGGTACGATGGTGGCGGCCATGGTCTTTGAGCCGTCGCAGGTGAGGGAGCGCGGCCGTGGAGGCTGGGCTGCGGTGGCTACCCCCGACCGGGCGGTCATGGAACTGGCGGACGACTCCCCGCCGTGGGCCGACATGGTCGAGCGGGTGGGGTCCGATGGTGGTGGAAGCGGCGCCGTTCCGGAGGAGACGCCGCGGGCGATGGTGCCGGAGGCCACCCCGGCAGCTAGGCCGGAGCCGGCGACACAGGGCGTCCCGACATCTGGGTTGGAGATGGCGACGCAGGGTGTGCCGGCGTCTGGGTCATCGTTGGCGCCGCGAGGGGCGTGGGAGGAGGTGCTGGCCGCGTCGCAAGCGGCCAGCGGGGAGCACGCCTTGGTGCCCCGGCAGGGAGGGCGCCGAGTTGCCGTGCTGCAGCCGGCGCGGAGCAGGAGCGCCGTTGTCTTCGGGCCCCAGACCCAGGAGGAGGCGGCGATGGACGCCGTCAGTCGCCGCCTGCGAGGCCGGACAAAACGGCTCGAGGCCGAGGTGGAGCGGTCACGCGACCTGGAGCACGCCGTTTTGGTAAGCTTTCTTGTAATTTCTTCTTTGTGGGGGCGCGCCAGCGCACCCACTGGGTGTAGCCCCCGAGGTTTGGGCCAACTACGTAGTAGTTGGGTCGAATCTTTGAGTGTTGGCCTTGTTCTGACTTCTGCTTTTTTTAGCATCTCAACGCTTTCCGGGTCGCTGCCTTCAATTGTCTCCTGGGCAAGCACCGCGAGCTCAAGGAGTAGCTCGCCGCTAAGGAGGAGGAGCTCCGCGTCGCCGCAGGTACTTCTTGTGCTTTTTTCTAGTGGGGGCGCGCTAGCGCACCCATTGGGTGTAGCCCCCAAGATTCGGGCCAACTATGTAGTAGTTGGGCCAAATCTTAAGTCTTGCTTTTATCTCTTCTTCTGCTGAGTCCTTCTTCTTCGCAGCCGAGGTGTTGTCCTAGCGGACTCGTCTACTCCGGGCTGGTCATCACTACGACCGGCTCATCGCCGACACCGGCCGTCTTGGCGTTGAGGCGGCGCAGGCGAGGGTGGAAGCGGACGCGGCTCGGCGGTCTCTCAACGAGGCCAGCCGGCTGCATGAGCAGTTGGCGGGTCAAAAGAGTAGCCTCGAGGCCGAGGTGGAGCTCCTCAAGGCGGAGGCCGCAAAGGCGGCAGAGGCGCAGCGGGCCCTGGTGGAGGCGGACCTGCAGCGTGGCCAGCTGGCCGATGACAAGGGACGGCTCCAGGCCAAGGTGGACCGCCTGCGGGAGCAGGTTGCCACGGCTGAGGGGGCTCGTCAAGACGAGGCCTGTCGCTGCGAGGCGGCTGAGAAGGCGGTCGAGGACAAGGGCGCCGAGCTGAAGGCGGCCCTTGCCAAGGCGGCCGATCTAGAGAAGGCGCTCAAGGAGCGCGATCGCGCCATCGAACGGGAGCGGCGCGGTACGTTGCTTGAAGCGCAGCACCTGGAAGAGTCCTTCTCCAGTAAGTGCTTTTTTCTTGTTGTTCGCCGGGTCGAGATTCGGCCTTTCTTCCTTGTTGTTCTTTTTCTGACTTGCTTCTTCTTTTGCGGCAGGGGCCTTCCCGGAGACGCAGCGGCTGGCGGAGGAAGCCATCCGCCATCAGCGCGACCCGACCGACGTGGTTGGGTCCGGGACGGATCCGCAGGTGCCCTGGACCTTCCCGGAGATCATCGCCGCCGCCGAGGCCCGCCTGGAGGCCCTAGGGACGCAGTTGGGGTGGTTGTCCCAGGCCGGCACTACGATGACGGCGGCCCTATGGCCGGGCTCCATCCAGCCGAGCAGCTTCTCGCGCCTGGCACGTTGGTTGGAGATGGGGCTGGACCGGCTTGGCGAGTGGCGCGTCTCCGCCGCTCGCGCTGGTGCTGAGATGGCGCTCCGGTTCGCACTGTCCTCGCATCCGGACCTGTAGCTGGACGCGTTGATGGGCCAGCGGGCCGGCTCGGAGCAGCACTTGCAGGAGCAAGCCGGCCGGATCGCCTCCCGGGCCAGCTACATCGCCGAGTTCGCCTTCCACGACGACTTACATCCGGAGCGGACAGAAGACGGCATGGCCGTGGACGGCAACGACTACGGCTTGCTCCTCCATGATCCGGAGGGGAGCTCGGAGGAGACGGGCGTCTACCGTGACGCGGGTGCTCAGGAGGATACCGGTGCCACGGCGGATCCGGAGGCCGCCAGGGGAGAGCCGTCGACGTCGCGACGCGGCGCTGGAGATGCCTGAGACACTTTGTAGAATTTGTTAAATAGCAGGTCCACCCACCCGCTGGGGGTTTCTAGGGTGTAATGAACTCGGGCCGTGGGCCTTTATTTAAATATTTGTGTGGATGTTGTGGGTGCTTCTGCTTTTTTGCCTTCCGTTTTTTGGACCGACTTCATGCGTTTTTCCTTCCTCAAACCTCCCCCCCGCGAGTCAGACGGCCGAGGCTCCGGTGCGTGACAAGGAGCTTGGTTCTTTGAGAGGAGCGCGCAAGACTTGGGTCCCTCGATACGTTTGAGCACGAGCGAAACACCCACTTGGCCGGCTGGCGGCAATTCGGCGAAGCCGGTTGGCGAGCAGCCGGTCGTGCGGTTGTTCATTTGATGAATGGTGGGCCGGGTTGATCGACCCGACAGCCTTTGACTTAGTGTATGAAGTGTAAAGGAGCTTTGGCCCGTTGTGCTTGCCAGCCGACAGCCAAAGCTAGATATGTGGCTTTAGGGCGAAGTGGAGGACCGCGGCATCCTAACTTTATCAGGAATCACCAAGTAAGGCGGCGGGGTGGCGACCGAGCCGCCCAGCCCCCGAGCCCCCGGGTCAAGCGAGTCGGACCGGTGGTCGAGTTCAGTGGTATAGTGATGCAAGGAAACATGGACACAATAAATTGGTCGGCAAAAGGCAGCCCCCGAGACTCGTTCGGGAACCCCGTAGTTTCATGCGTTTACAAAAGGCGGTGATACATACGCTCGTGGGGCTAACTGTAAAACGGGCGGAGGAGTTCTGCGTTCCATGGCCGGGTCGTTTCTTCGCCAGCGGTGTCCTTCTTGTGCTTCCTTGACTTGCGCGCGTCATTGAGGTAGTAGGCGTTGCGGTCGCGCAAGGCCTTGCTAACAATGAAAGGGCCCTCCCATAGAGGGGACAACTTGTGCTGTCCTGCCTGCTCTTGGATGAGTCGGAGGACGAGGTTGCCCTCGTGGAAAGCGAGGGGCTTGATCTTCTTGCTGTGGTAGTGCCTCATGCCTTGCTGATAGATGGCCGAGCGACTAAGCGCCAGGAGGCCTGCTTCTTCGAGCAGGTCGATGCCATCTTCGCGGGCTTCTCTGACTTTGGCTTCGGTGTACATCGCGACGCGCGGCGAGTCGAACTCGACGTCGGTTGGGATGACAGCCTCGGCTCCGTAGACGAGGAAGAACGGGGTGAACCCGGTCGACCGATTCGGCATGGTGCGTAGACTCCAGAGGACGGCTGGCAACTCGTCGAGCTAGCTACCGAGTGAGCGGTTGAGTGGCTCGACGAGTCACGGCTTGATGCCGGACATGATGAGTCCATTGGCCCGCTCGACCTGCCCGTTGGAGTGCGGATGCACAACGGAGGCCAGGTCGAGGCAGATGCTGGAGATGGAGCAGTATTGTTCGAGCGCGCCCTTGGCGAAGTTGGTGCCGTTGCCGGTGATGATGCTCTTTGGCATGCCGTAGCGCACCGCTATGTCTTTGATGAACCGGACGGCTGTTGTCCCGTCCAGTTTCTTGATTGATCTTGCCTCGATCCATTTGGTAAATTTGTCCACTGCCACCAGCAAGTGCGTCATGCCGCCTCGAGTGGTTTTGAAGGGTCCCACCATGTCGAGTCCCCAGACCGCGAAGGGCCAGGCGATCGGTATGGTGCGGAGTGCTGACGTCGGCTGGTGGCTGTGTTTGCTGAAGCGCTGGCATCCCTCGCACCTGAGGACGAGCAACTCGGCATCATCGATGGCCGTGGGCCAGTAGAAACCATGGCGGAACGCCTTGGCCACCAGGGATCGTGATGCGGCATGGTGCCCGCACTCGCCCTGATGTATGTCGCGGAGGATGTCGATGCCCCGTTCCTGCTCGACGCAGCGCTGGAACACGCCGGTGGAGCTGCGCTTGACGAGCTCGTTGTTGATGATGCTGTAGGCGGACGCCCGACACTGCACTTGCCGAGCTTCGGTCTCGTCTATGGGGAGAACCCCGTTCTCCAAAAATTCCGATATCGGCAGGGCCCAAGATGGAGCAGTAACCACGGCGAAGACGGCCACCAGGGTGGGTTCCGAGTCGGCAGCCCCCGAGCCGGGTTGTGCAGCCCCCGGGTCGGGTGTGGCAACGGACGGGTCTGGGACGATGGTGGCCGGGTCGAGCGGAGCAGCCCCCGGGTCGGGTGTGGCAATGGCCGGGTCTGGGACGATGGTGGCCGGGTCGAGCGGAGCAGCCCCGGGCCGGGTTCAGCAGTCCCCGGGCCGGGTTGAGGTGCGGCCGGGTCGTCTGGGACGTGGATGGACTCGGAGTCCGACGATGGCTTGCGCAGGTGCTCGGGGGAGACGCCGGACGGGATGGCTTGCCGTGACGAGGCGATCTTGGCGAGCGTGTCGGCTGCTTCGTTCTCCGCGCACGGGACGTGGAGGAACTTGCAGCCCTCGAAAGATCCAGACAGCTTCTGGATGAGGAAACGGTAGCTTGCCATGTTGGGGTCGCGGGCGTCCCACTCGCCGGAGCACTGTTGCACCACCAGGTCCGAGTCGCTGTAGCACAGGATGCGCCGGATGCCGAGTTCCTTTGCAAGCCGAAGGCCGTGCACAAGGGCTTCATACTCGGCGACGTTGTTGGAGGCGGCGAACTGATTCTGGAGCATGTAGCAGAGTCGGTCGCCCTTCGGGGACGATAGTACGATGCCCGTCCCCAGGCCGAGTCGCATCTTGGACCCATCGAAGTGCATGCTCCAATGCGTCGAGTCGGGAGGCGACGACAAGTACTGGGTCTCGGTCCAGTCGACGAGGAAGTCGGCCAGGGCTTGAAACTTGATCGAGGTGCAGGGCTCGTAGAGGATGGTGTGGCCGGCTAGCTGGATCGCCCACTTGGCAACCCGGCCAGAGGCATCCCGGCACCCGATGATTTCTCCAATAGGCGCCATGCTGACCACGGTGACAACGTGCTCTTGGAAATACTTCTTCAGCTTCTTGGCAGTGAGGTACACGCCGTAGCACATCTTCTGGTAGTGCGGGTAGTTCTGCTTGGAGTTGGAGAGCACCTCGCTCAGGTAGTAGACTAGGCGCTGGACGACTTGGATCTTGCCCTTCTCTGGTCGCTCGACCACCAGCACCGTGCTGACCGCCCGCGAAGTCGTGGCTATGTAGAGCAGCAGCGGCTCCTTATCGGTCGGCGCGGCCAGGACTGGTGCGGTGGAGAGCATGCGCTTGAGGTCTTGGAAGGCCTCGTCTACCTTGTTGTTCCATTCGAACGGGCTCGTCTTCTTCATCAGCTGGTACAGGGGCAGCGCCCTCTCGCCCAGCCGGCTTAGGAACCGGCTGACCGAGGCCAAGCACCCGGTGAACTTCTGGACATCACGCAGCCGAGCCGTCTTGCGCATGCGCTCGATGGCCTTGATCTTATCCGGGTTCGCCTCAATGCCGCACTCTGAGACGAGGAAGCCGAGTAGCTTTCCGGCCGGAACACCGAAGACGCATTTTTCCGGGTTAAGCTTGACCTTGTATTCGCGGAGGGTTGGTGAATATTTCCTTCAAATTGTCGAGGAGCATGAGGTGTTGCTTTGTCTTCACCACGATGTCGTCCATGTACACGTGGATATTGCAGCCGAGTTGCGGCAGCAGGCATTTCTGCATGCAGCGTTGGAAGGTGGCGTCGGCGTTCTCCAAGCCGAATGACATGGTGACGTAGCAATACGCCCCAAAGGGCGTGATGAAGGACGTCTTCAGGGCGTCGGCCGGGTCCAGCTTGATCTGGTGGTAGCCGGAGTAAGAGTCCAGGAAGGACAGGAGCTCGCACCCGGCCGTCGAGTCAATGACTTGGTCGATTCGCGGGAGGGCGAACGGATCCTTGGGACAGGCCTTGTTGAGGCTGGTGTAGTCGATACACATGCGCCAGGTCTTGTTATTCTTTAGGACAAGGACTGGGTTGGCCAGCCACTCGGGGTGAAATACTTCCATTATGAAGCCGGCCACCAGGAGCTTGGCGACCTCTTCACCAATGGTTCTTCTCTTCTCTTCGGAAAATCATCGTAGAGGTTGACGGACGGGCTTGGCGTCGTTGCGGATGTGAAGTTTGTGCTCGGCATACTTCCTCGGGATTCCCGGCATGTCCTTGGGGGTCCATGCGAAGATATCCCGATTCTCACGGAGGAAGTCGACGAGCTCCCCTTCCTATTTGCTGTCGAGGCGGGCGGCTACGACAACGTACTTGCTGCAGCTGGGGTCTTCTGGGTTGAGCTTCACTTTCTTGATCTCCTTGGAGGGTTTGAAGGCGGCCTCGTTGGTCGGGTCCGAGGTCGGAAACGACGCGGTGGAGGCCTCGCCTGCCAGGGCGACGATCCGGTCGAGCTGGCGCCGCTCCTCGGCAATGACCAGTGACTCGGCCAACTTGGCGCCGTCTCGGGCGCACTCCAGGGACTTACGGTAATCGCTGGTGATGGTGATGAGGCCCTTGGACCCGGCATCTTCATCTTCAGGGACGCGTAGTGGGGAACCGCCATGAATTTGGCGAGCGCGGGTCGGCCCAGCAACGCGTGATATGCACTAGACAGGTTCACCACTTCGAACTAGATCGGTTCGCGTCGGAAGTGGCTGCTGTCACCGAACAGGACGTCTAGCCGGACCCCGCCAATGGGAGGGCAGGAGAGGCCGGGCACGATGCCGTGAAAGATCATCCAGGTCAGCTCTAGGTCCTTGGCCTTGAGGCCGAGCTTGGTCATCGTGTCGCGGTAGAGGATGTTGATGTTGCTGCCGCCGTCGATGAGGACTCGAGAGAACTTGCATGTGCGCCGCGCGATGATGGTGGGTTTGAGGACGAGGGCGTAACCACCCGGACTTGGCATGAGAGCCGGGTGATCCTCCCGGGTCCAGGTGATCGGGCGATCCGACCAATGCATGAACTCTGGCTTGGCCGAGACGGCGGTGTTCACCTCCTGCCGAAGGAGGCGCTCGCTGCGCTTGTCGTCGCCAAGGCTGGTGAACACGACGTAGGCCGCGTTCTGGTCTGGGTAGGCGTCGTTGCGCATCGCGCCGCCAGCTGGAGGCGGCGGTGGAGTAGGTGGCGGCTGTCCAGCGCCCGGAGCCGGAGCCGGAGGGGGCGGGACGTTGCCCCTCATGATGCTCTTGGTGATAGCGCACTGTCGAAGCGTGTGCGTGGAGGGTCTTGCGCTGCTGTGGTGCTTGCAAGGGGTGTCGAGCATCTACTCGAAGCTCATGGCGGGTTGCCATGCCGTCTTGCCGGTTTGCCGGTGCTTCGCCGCTGGGTCCGCCGCGGGCTCGGTGGCCGCGATGAGCCGGTTGTCGCGACACGGCGCCGGCTGGTCGGCCTTGCGCTTGTTGTTCTGGTGATGCTGCTGTTGGCTGCTTTCGCCAGCTGGTTTCGGAGGGGGAACCGGCTTCGCCTTGCCGGCTTCATCCAGCGCCACCTGGATCTTCATGGCGGAGTCGGCGTTGGCGTACTTGTCCACTGTCACCATGAGCACGACCATGGTGGTTGGCTCAGAGTGTAAGAGCTTGTGCTTGAGGAGGGTGCTGTCTCGGCACCCATTGACGAAGTACTGGATCGCCTGGACTTCATGGACGCCCTCACAACTGTTTCGGAGCTCAGTCCAGCGTGCGAGGTAATCGCGGCCGGTCTCCGTAGGCCCTTGCACGCACATGGCGAGCTGGCTAGGGCGGCCGGGTCGCTTGTAGGTCCCCGTGAAGTTGCGGATGAAGGCTTCCTCAAAGTCCACCCACGTGTTGATGCTGCCCGTCGGTAGACTGTTCAACCATCTGCGGGCCGACCCTTGGAGCATGAGCGGCGCGTAGCGCACAGCGAGACGATGATTGGCACCGGTGATGCCGATGGCCGTGGTGTAATCGGTGAGCCAGTCTTCTGGCTTCAGCATCCCGTTGTACTTGGGGTGTCGCGGGGGAGCATGAATCCTTTGGGAAAAGGCTCCTCCCAGATGCGGGGTCTGAAGCACGCCGGCCTGATAGCGCCGCTCTCCTCCATCTCCAGGGAGTGAGCGAACCGATCGAGGCGGTGGCGAGCGTCGGCGTCGTCGATGGCGCGCGGGCCAAGTCAACTTGCGGCCAGGCCACGGGGGCCGGGTCGGTTGGAGCCGGACGCCGGCCGTGCTGGCCGGGTCCGCGCTGGATCTCTAGGATGGGCTCGTCGCCCAATCCATCAGCGGTTGTAGCGGCCGGGTCGCGCCGAGTCCGGGTTCGGCTGGAGTGCGCCTCGCCGGGTGGCGAGGAAGTGGTGTGCAGATGTTCGCCGGACCCGCCAAGGCGGGCGGAGCCGGATCCCATCGGCTTGGCGAGCTGGTTGAGGCGGTCCTGTTGGGCGTTGGCGGCGTGGAGGAGTTCGCGCATCCACCCGATGCGCTCTTTCAGCTCCTCACCCATGAGCTGGGCTAGGCCGGCTGAGGCTGCCTGGGCAGCGCGCATGTTCTTCACTGGGGTCTCGTAGGCGATTGGGACGGCGCCGAGGGCCCGGCCGATCGCTCCTCCCCGGGCACGCACATCGGCGACCCGGCTTGGGCCGGCCGCGGTGGGCGTGAATCTGTAGGCGGCATTGCACTCCAGTTGAGAGGCATCCAGGCGACGCTGAGTGGCGGCGAGCGTCTCAGACAGGTCCAACATCTGCTGACGCCTTTCCTCGAGCTGGGTTCGGGCCTCGGCAACATTGGTGGCGTCGACGTCGGTGCTGATGGAGATGCGGAGGCTCCGCATTGCAGCGTGCAACGGATCAGACGTCTCGATCCGTTCCGCCGCGGCCTTGGCTTCGGCGGCCTTCCTCATCTCGCTCGATGAGGAGGAGACGCCGTCGCCGGTGGCGAAGACATCCACATGAACCTCCGCTGCCCCGACGGGGACGCCGCCGCCGAGGGAGAGGGGAGAGTCGGAGTAGCTGACCACCTCGCTGGGGTACTCATCGGCCGCGAATGCATCGGAGATGTGCAACGCGGCGAAGGAGGCGGCGAGCACGCCGATGACGTCGTCCGCCAGCGCGACGGACTTGCCGGTGTAGGAAAAGGGCCCTGTCTGAAGCATGCTCCTGGCCAGCTCCTCGAGCTGCCCCACGGTGGGCGCCAACTGTCGTGGTGGGCGCACGACAGATGCCAAGGGATGGCTAAAGAGAGGAGGAGGCTCGAGAGCGCTGGTGGGCTCTAGAGGCGAGGTTGGCATGAGCGGGTGCGGGACGCCGGATATACCCAGGTTCGGGGCTCTCCGGAGAGATAATACCCCTAGTCCTGCCGAGTGTTGTTGGATGATTGATAGTACAATGTCGCTCCTGGAGCTGTATGGAAGAGGAAGGAAACTGGCCAAGGCTTAGGCAGTTCCCTCTCCTTGGGTGTTACTAACTTGGCGAGTGTGATGGAATGAGTTCTCTGGTGTGTCTATCTCTCTCCTTTTTCTCCCCCTCTGCATGAGGGCTCCTGGGGGGGGGGGTTTATAGGTCAACCCCCCAGGGGTACAATGGTAATGCTACAAGTTGGTGGGTCCATAGTGTTAGCATCCGGGGACCCGGGCTGGGTCCCGCTGAGGGCTTGTGGTTCACCGGGTTCCCCTAGGTGCGGGCCCCGCGTGCCTAGGGGGACTGTGTGACGTCTTGTCAATTATCAGGGTGTGGCCGAGTCGAGTCGTGTACAATGCTCTCCGTCAAGTCGCCGCTTGCTGTTGTCAGCAGCGGGGGCGGGGAACTGTAGCCACACCGGCCTTGGTCAGCGGGTAGGTGAGGAGCTCTGTTGCTACGTACCCGCTGACCAGAGGCATGGGCGAGGCAGTGTCGCCTCGGTCATCATTGATTGAAGCCTTGTCCCATCACACGACCTGGATGGGACGGGTGCCGACCCGTGGCTGGATTGCGTAGCACACCACGGGTGGTGCCGTCTTGTTGAGGAAGCTTTGGTCGTGCCGGGTTCGGCTGTCTTGTGCTATTTGTTGAGGCCGAGTTGACGTGTCTTGCCGAGTCGGTTAGTCTGGCCGTCTTGCGGGGCTTGGCCGGGTCGAGCGACCCGGCCAAGCGCATGCCGGTATTGAGGGGCAGTGCTGACCCCGTTGTTTTTGAAGAAGATCCGGGTTTCGTTGCCTGCCCAGGGTCCATCCCCCCGACACTTATAGTCAGGATTGGTTCTATAAGAACATGCGCGCTGCGTGGGATCTTGCTCAAGATTGCAAGTTCTGCCCTTTGGAGGATAATCTCTATACGGTGCAGTTCTTCTGTCCGGGAGACTGGGAACGAGTCATGCAGGACGGCCCTTGGAACTTCCATGGGAACGCAGTCATCCTAGCACCGTACGATGGCATTACATAGCCTTCTATGGTTCCTTTGGACACGCTTGATATATGGATCCAGATCCATGACGTTCCTGACAAATATGCACATCTGGTTGATGCTCTCGCTAGCAGGGTGGGTGAAGTCCTCTTCTCAGAGAAGCTATCCCAAGATTTTGTTGGTAATTTTGACCGTGTATGGGTTAAGATTAATGTTCTGAAACCCTTGAAGAATGCTGTCACAATGGTGCGGGATGGTGCATGTCAGATTTGTAGAGTCCGCTATGAAAAACTATCGGACTGGTGTGCAGTTTGTGGGCATCTTGGCCATGTTTTTAAGGAGCATGGTGATGGAGTTCACCCACTGTCAGCCATGTACTTCAAAGATCTCCGCGCTACATGGGCGATGCGGACTTGAACTGGCCCTGGTGGGGGTCGTGGACGCAGGGGAGGTAGAGGCGCTCGAGGTGGACGGGCAGATGCTGGGGATGGAAGGCAGTCCAAGCCGATGGATATGGAAACTGCAATCACTGACTAGACTGTTGTGGATGCGGACATTGACATGGCTGAGGCAAACAGGAAGAGAGGTGAAAGGGAAGACACCGGCCAGGGCAGTGGTATTCAACAGCAACTCAAAATCTTTGACAACCCACTAGCGATTGTGCCGTCGATTTCAAACCCTACCAGTACCCCCCCCCCCCAAGAGGGACCCGAAGAGAGTCAAAGCTTCATAGGAAAGCGAAGGAAGCAATGTAGTAGCTAAACAAAGTGAGGCGTGCACCACTAACGGGCGCCGCGGGGCCCAATGAGTATCCTCGTGTGCAACTCTCGTGGTGCTGGAAAACCAGCGACAGTTCGAGAATTTCGCAATATGGCGAAGCAGTTTGCCCCCTCTATTGTATGCATTGTTGAGACTCAATTAGAGGGTAGTCGTGTAGAAAATTTAGCTGAAACACTTGGTTAAAATAAAGGTTTTGCTGTTAGTAGCTCTGGCAGGAGTGGTGGCTTAGATGTGTTTTGGAATGATTCAATAAAGGTTGAAATTATCGGTTACTCGGAGTACCATGTGGATGTGGAGGTGGATTCCTTATTAGGTGTTCATGCAAGATTTACCTTTGTCTATGGAGAGGCCCTGGCAAACGAGTGATAACCCACAAGTATAGGGGGTCGCAACAGTTTTCGAGGGTAGAGTATTCAACCCAAATATTTTGATTCGACACAAGGGGAGCCAAAGAATATTCTCAAGTATTAGCAGCTGAGTTGTCAATTCAACCACACCTGGAAACTTAATATCTACAGCAAGGTATTTAGTAGCAAAGTAATATGATAGTAGTGGTAACAGTGGCAAAAGTAACGGTAGCAGGTTTGGTTTTATAGTGATTGTAATAGTAGCAACGGAAAAGTAAATAAGCGAAGAACAATATATGAAAAGCTCGTAGGCAATGGATCAGTGATGGATAATTATGTCGGATGCGATTCCTCATGCAATGGTTATAACATAGGGTGACACAGAACTAGCTCCAGTTCATCAATGTAATGTAGGCATGTATTCCGAATATAGTCATACGTGCTTATGGAAAAGAACTTGCATGACATCTTTTGTTCTACCCTCCCGTGGCAGTGGGGTCCTATTGGAAACTAAGGGATATTAAGGCCTCCTTTTAATAGATTACTGGACCAAAGCATTAACACATAGTGAATACATGAACTCCTCAAACTACGGTCATCACCGGTAAGTATCCCGATTATTGTCACTTCGGGGTTAACGGATCATAACACATAATAGGTGACTATAGACTTGCAAGATAGGATCAAGAACTCTCATATATTCATGAAAACATAATAGGTTCAGATCTGAAATCATGGCACTCGGGCCCTAGTGACAAGCATTAAGCATAGCAAAGTCATAGCAACATCAATCTCAGAACATAATGGATACTAGGGATCAAACCCTAACAAAACTAACTCGATTACATGATAAATATCATCCAACCCATCAGCGTCCAGCAAGCCTACGATGTAATTACTCACGCACGGCAGTGAGCATCATGAAATTTGTGATGGAGGAAGGTTGATGATGACGATGGTGACGGATTCCCCTCTCCTGAGCCCCGAACGGACTCCAGATCAGCCCTCCCGAGAGAGATTAGGGATTGGCGGCGGCTCCGTATTGTAAAATGCGACGATTCCTTCTCTCATGTTTTTTCTCCCCGGACACGAATATATAGAGTTGGAGTTGAGGTCGGAGGAGCACCAGGGGGCCCACGAGGCAGGGGGCATGCCTAGGGGGTAGGCGCGCCCCCACCCTCATGGACAGGGTGTGGGCCCCCTGGCCTTAATTCTTTCACCAGTATTTTTTATATATTCCAAAAATAATCTCCGTTGATTTTCAGGTCATTCCAAGAACTTTTATTTCTGCACAAAAATAACACCATGGCAATTCTGCCAAAAACAGCGCCAGTCCGGGTTAGTTCCATTCAAATCATGCAAGTTAGAGTCCAAAACAAGGGCAAAAGTGTTTGGAAAAGTAGATACGTTGGAGACGTATCAACTCGCCCAAGCTTAGACCTTTGCTTGTCCTCAAGCAATTCAGTTGCCAAACTGAAAGTGATAAAGAAAAACTTTTACAAACTTTGTTTGCTCTTGTTGTTGTAAATATGTAAAGCTAGCATTCAAGTTTTCTGCAAAGATTATGAACTATCCATATTCACAATAACATTTAGGTCTCATGTTTACTCATATCAATGGCATAATCAACTAACGAACAATAATAATAAATCTCGGATGACAACACTTTCTCAAAACAATCATAATATGATATAACAAGATGCTATCTCGCTAGCCCTTTCTGAGACCGCAAAACATAAATGCGGAGCACCTCTGAAGATCAAAGGCTGACTGGAAATTGTAATTCATGGTAAAAGAGATCCAGTCACAGTCATACTCAATGTAAACTAACAATAATACATGCAAATGGCATCGGTGCTCTCCAACTGGTGCTTTTTAATAAGAGGATGATGACTCAACATAAAAGTAAATGGATAGGCCCTTCGTAGAGGGAAGCAGGGATTTGTAGAGGTGCCAGAGCTCGATTTTGAAATAGAGATGAATAATATTTTGAGTGGTATACTTTCATTGTCAACATAACAAATGAGAGATCTCGATATCTTCCATGCTACACACATTATAGGCGGTTCCCAAGCATAATGGTAAAGTTTATACTCCCCCACCACCAACAAGCATCAATCCATGGCTTGCCCGAAACAACGGGTGCCTCCAACTAACAACAATCCTGGGGGAGTTTTGTTTGCAATTATTTTGATTTTATTTGAGCATGGGACTGGGCATCCCGGTGACCAACCATTTTCTCGTGAGTGAGGAGCGGAGTCCACTCCTCTTGAGAATAACCCGTCTAGCATGGAAGATACAGATGTTAGGGAATGTAGTAATTTCAAAAAAAAATCTACGCACACGCAAGATCATGGTGATGCACAACAACGAGAGGGGAGAGTATTGTCTACGTACCCTCGTAGACCATAAGTGGAAGCGTTATGAGAACGCGGTTGATGTAGTCGAACATCTTCACGATCCGACCAATCCAAGTACCGAACGCACGGCACCTCCGAGTTCAGCACACGTTCAACTCGATGACGTCCCACGAACTCCAATCCTGCAGAGCTTCACGGGAGAGTTCCGTCAGCACGACGGCGTGATGATGGTGATGATGATGCTACCGACGCGGGGCTTCGCCTAAGCACCGCTATGATATGATCGAGGTGGATTATGGTGGAGGGGGGCACCGCACACGGCTTGGAACAATCAACTTGTGTGTTCTAGGGTGCCCCTGCCCCCGTATATAAAGGAGCAAGGGGGAGGCCAGTCGGGCCCTGTAGGGTGCACCAGGAGGAGGAGTCCTCCTCCTAGTAGGACTAGGACTCCCATTTCCTACTCCTACTAGGAGGAGGAAAGGAAGGGGGAAGGGGAGAAGGAAGGAGAGGGAGGAAAGGAGGAAAGGGGGGCGGCCCCCTAGTCCAATTCGGTTTGGGCTAGGGGGGCGCGCACCCTGCCTCCTCTCTTCCACCACTTGGCCCATGAGGCCCAATACTTCTTCCCCGTATTCCCTTCCAGGTACTCCGAAAAATACCCGAATCACTCGGAACATTTCCGATGTCCGAATATAGTCGTCCAATATATCGATATTTACGTCTCTACCATTTCGAGGCTCCTCGTCATGTCCCCGATCTCATCCGGGACTCCAAACTACCTTCGGTACATCCAATCACATAAACTCAAAATACCTATCGTCAACGAACGTTAAGCGTGCGGACCCTACGGGTTTGAGAACTATGCAGACATGACCGAGACACGTCTCCAGTCAATAACCAATAGTGGAACGTGGATGTTCATATTGGCTCCTACATATTCAACGAAGATCTTTATCAGTCAAACCGCATAACAACATACGTTGTTCCCTTTGTCATCGGTATGTTACTTGCCCGAGATTCGATCGTCGGTATCTCAATACCTAGTTCAATCTCGTTACCGGCAAGTCTCTTTACTCATTTCCTTAATGCATCATCCCGCAAATAACTTATTAGTTGCATTGCTTGCAAGGCTTACAGTGATGTGCATTACCAAGAGGGCCCAGAGATACCTCTCCGACAATCGGAGTGACAAGTCCTATTCTCGATCTATGCCAACTCAACAAGTACCATCGGAGACACCTATAGAGCACCTTTATAATCACCCAGTTACGTTGTGATGTTTGGTAGCACACAAAGTGTTCCTTCGGTAATCAGGAGTTGCATAATCTCATAGTCATAGGAACATGTAAAAGTCATGAAGAAAGCAATAGCAGTAAACTAAAACGATCAAGTGCTAAGCTAACGGAATGGGTCAAGTCAATCACATCATTCTCCTAATGATGTGATCCCATTTATCAAATGACAACTCATGTCCATGGTTAGGAAACATAACCATCTTTGATCAACGAGCTAGTCAAGTAGAGGCATACTAGTGACACTTTGTTTGTCTTTGTATTCACACATGTATTATGTTTCCGGTTAATACAATTCTAGCATGATAAACATTTATCATGAAATAAGGAAATAAATAATAACTTTATTATTGCCTCTAGGGCATATTTCCTTCAGTCTCCCACTTGCACTAGAGTGAATAATCTAGTTCACATCTTTATGTGATTAGTTCACATCTCCATGTGACTAATACCTAAAGGGTTTACTAGAGTCAATAATCTAGTTCACATCGCTATGTGATTAACACCCAAAGAGTGATCATGTTTTTCTTGTGAGAGAAGTTTAGTCTACGGGTCTGCAACATTCAGTTCCGCATGTATTTCACAAATTTCTATGTCTACAATGCTCTGCATGGAGCTACTCTAGCTAATTGCTTCCACTTTCAATATGTATCTAGATCGAGACTTAGAGTCATCTAGATCGATGTAAAAAGCTTGCATCGATGTAACTCTTTACAATGAACTCTTTTATCACATCCATAACCGAGAAATATTTCCTTAGTCCTCTAAGGATAATTTTTTATCACTGTCCAGTGATCTACTCCTAGATCACTATTGTACTTCCTTGCCAGAATCATCCTAAGGTATACAATAGGACTGGTAAACAGCATAGCATACTTTACAGAACCTATGACCGAGGCATAGGGAATGACTTTTCATTCTCTTTCTATTTTCTGCTGTGGTCGGGTTTTGAGTCTTTACTCAACTTCACACCTTACAACACAGGCAAGAACTCCTTCTTTGACTTTTCCATTTTTAACTACTTCAAAATCTTGTCAAGGTACGTACTCATTGAAAATATATCAAGCGTCTTGATCTATCTCTATAGATCTTGATGCTCAATATGTAAGTAGCTTCATCGAGGTCTTTCTTTGAAAAACTTTTTTCAAACACTCCTTTATACTTTCCAGAAAATTCTACATTATTTCTGATCAACAATATGTGATTCACATATACTTATCAGAAATGTTGTAGTGCCCCCACTCACTTTCTTGTAAATACAGGCTTCACCGCAAGTCTGTATAAAACATATGCTTTGATCACTTCATCAAAGCATATATTCCAACTCCGAGATGCTTGCACCAGTCCATAGTTGGATCGCTGGAGCTTGCTCACTTTGTTAGCACCTTTAGGATCGACAAAACCTTCTGGTTGCATCATATACAACTTTTCTTTTAAGAAATCCATGAAGGAATACAGTTTTGACATCCATTTGCCAGATTTCATAAAATGCGGCAACTGCTAACATGATCCAGACAGACTTTTAAGCATCGATACGGGTGAGAAAATCTCATCGTAGTCAACACCTTGATCTTGTCGAAAACATTTTGCGACAATTCGAGCTTTGTAGATAGTAACACTACTATCATTGTCCGTCTTCCTCTTGAAGATCCATTTATTCTCAATGACTCACTGATCATCGAGCAAGTAAATCAAAGTCCATACTTTGTTCTCATACATGGATCCCATCTCAGATTTCATGGCATCAAGCCATTTCATGGAATCTGGGCTCATCATCGCTTCCTCATAGTTCGTAGGTTCGTCATGGTCAAGTAACATGACATCCAGAATAGGATTACTGTACCACTCTGGTGTGGATGTCACTGTGGTTGACCTACGAGGTTCGGTAGTAACTTGATCTGAAGCTACATGATCATCATCATTAGCTTCCTCACTAATTGGTGTAGGAGTCACAGGAACAGATTTCTGTGATGAACTACTTTCCAATAAGGGAGAAGGTACAGTTACCTCATCAAGTTCTACTTTCCTCCCACTCACTTCTTTCGAGAGAAACTTCTTCTCTAGAAAGGATCCACTCTTAGCAGCAAAAATCTTGCCTTTCGGATCTGTGATAGAAGGTGTACCCAACAGTTGCTTTTGGGTATCCTATGAAGACGCACTTCTCCTATTTGGGTTTGAGCTTATCAGGCTAAAACTTTTACACATAAGCATCACAACCCCAAACTTTAAGAAACGACAGCTTAGGTTTTTAGCCAAACCATAGTTCATATGGTGTCGTCTCAATGGATTTAGATGGTGCCCTATTTAACGTGAATGCAGCTGTCTCTAATGCATAATCCCAAAATGATAGTGGTAAATCGGTAAGAGACATCATAGATTGCACCATATCTAATAAAGTACGGTTACGATGTTCGGACACACCATTACGTTGTGGTGTTCCAGGTGCGAAACTATTCCGCATTGTTTCAAATGAAGACCAAACTCGTAATTCAAATATTCTCCTCCACGGTCAGATCGTAGAAACTTTATTTTCTTGTTACGATGATTTTCCACTTCACTCTGAAATTATATGAACTTTTTCAAATGTTTCAGACTCATGTTTCATCAAGTAGATATACCCATATCTGCTCAAATCATCTGTGAAGGTTAAAAAATAACGATACCCGCCGCGAGCCTCAACATTCATCGGATCGCATACATCAGTATGTATTATTTCCAATAAGTCAGTTGCTCGCTCCATTGTTCCGGAGAACGGAATCTTAGTCATCTTGCCCATAGGGCATGGTTCACAAGCATCAAGTGATTCCAAAATCCCATCAGCATGGAGTTTCTTCATGCGCTTCACACCAATATGACCTAAACGGCAGTGCCACAAATAAGTTGCACTATCATTATTAACTTTGCATCTTTTGGCTTCAATATTATGAATATGTGTATCACTATGATCGAGATCCAACAAACCATTTTCATTGGGTGTATGACCATTGAAGGTTTTATTCATGTAAATAGAACAACAATTAATCTCTAACTTAAATGAATAACCGTATTGCAATAAACATGATCAAATCATATTCATGCTCAACGCAAACACCAAATAACACTTATTTAGGTTCAACACTAATCCCAAAAGTATAGGGAGTGTGCGAAGATGATCATATCAATCTTAGAACTACTTCCAACACACATCGTCACCTCGCCCTTAACTAGTTTCTGTTCATTCTGCAACTCTCGTTTCGAGTTACTACTCTTAGCAACTGAACCAGTATCAAATGCTGAGGGGGTTGCTATAAACACTAGTAAAGTACACATCAATAACATGTATATCAAATATACCATTGTTCACTTTTCCATCCTTCTTATTCGCCAAGTATCTAGGGCAGTTCCACTTCCAGTGACTATTTCCTTTGCAGTAGAAGCACTCAGTTTCAGGCTTGGGTCTAGCTTTGGGCTTCTTCACGGCAATGGCAACTTGCTTGCCATTCTTCTTGAAGTTCCCTTTCTTTCTCTTGCCCTTTTACTTGAAACAAGTGGTCTTGCCAACCATCAACACTTGATGATTTTTCTTGATTTCTACCTTCACCGATTTCAGCATCGCGAAGAGTGATACGTCTCCAACATACCTATAATTTTTGATTGCTCCATGCTATATTATCTTCTGTTTTGGACATTATTGGGCTTTATTATCCACTTTTATATTATTTTTGGGACTAACCTATTAACCGGAGGCCCAGCCCAGAATTGCTGTTTTTTTGCCTATTTTAGGGTTTCGAAGAAAAGGAATATCAAACGGAGTCCAAACGGAATGAAACCTTCGGGAACGTGATTTTTGGAACGAACAAGGCCCAGGAGACTTGGACCCTACGTCAAGCAACCAACAGGGAGGCCATGAGGTAGGGGGCACACCTACCCCCCCAGGCGCGCCCTCCACCCTCGTGGGCTCCCTGTTGCTCCATCGACGTGCTTCTTCCTCCTATATATACCTACGTACCCCCAAACGATCAGATACGGAGCCAAAACCCTAATTCCACCGCCGTAACTTTCTGTATCCACGAGATCCCATCTTGGGGCCTGTTCCGGAGCTCTGCCAGAGGGGGCATCGATCACGGAGGGCTTCTACATCAACACCATAGCCTCTCCGATGAAGTGTGAGTAGTTTCCTCAGACCTTCGGTTCCATAGTTATTAGCTAGATGGCTTCTTCTCTCTTTTTGGATCTCAATACAAAGTTCTCCCCCTCTCTTGTGGAGATCTATTTGATGTAATCTTATTTTGCGGTGTGTTTGTTGAGACCGATGAATTGTGGGTTTATGATCAAGTTTATCTATGAACAATATTTGAATCTTCTCTGAATTCTTTTATGTATGATTGGTTATCTTTGCAAGTCTCTTCGAATTATAAGTTTGGTTTGGCCTACTAGATTGATCTTTCTTGCAATGGGAGAAGTGCTTAGCTTTGGATTCAATCTTGCGGTGTCCTTTCCCAGTGACAGTAGGGGCAGCAAGGCACGTATTGTATTGTTGCCATTGAGGATAACAAGATGGGGTTTTCATCATATTGCATGAGTTTATCCCTCTACATCATGTCATCTTGCTTAAGGCGTTACTCTGTTCTTGTGAACTTAATACTCTAGATGCATGCTGGATAGCGGTCGATGTGTGGAGTAATAGTAGTAGATGTAGGCAGGAGTCGGTCTACTTGTCTCGGACGTGATGCCTATATACATGATCATACCTAGATATTCTCATAACTATGCTCAATTCTGTCAATTGCTCAACAGTAATTTGTTCACCCACCGTAAAATACCTATGCTCTTGAGAGAAGCCACTAGTGAAACCTATGGCCCCCGGGTCTATCTTCATCATGTTAATCTTCCAATACTTAGTTATTTACTTTGCTTTTATTTTACTTTGCATCTTTATCATAAAAATACCAAAAATATTATCTTATCATATCTATCAGATCTCACTCTCGTAAGTGACCGTGTAGGGATTGACAACCCCTTATCGCGTTGGTTGCGAGGATTTATTTGTTTTGTGTAGGTCCGAGGGACTCGCGCGTAGCGTCCTACTGGACTGATACCTTGGTTCTCAAAAACTGAGGGAAATACTAACGCTACTTTGCTGCACCACCCTTTCCTCTTCAAGGGAAAGCCAACGCAAGTGCTCAAGAGGTAGCAAGAAGGATTTCTGGCGCCGTTGCCGGGGAGGTCTACGCAAAAGTCAACATACCAAGTACCCATCACAAACCTTTATCTCCCGCATTACATTATTTGCCTCTCGTTTTCCTCTCCCCCACTTCACCCTTGTCGTTTTATTCGCCCTCTCTCTCTCTCTATCCTCCCTCTCTTTCTCTATTTGCCTCTTTTTGCTCTTTTGCTTGTGTGTTGGATTGCTTACTTGTCATGATGGCTCAAGATAACACTAAATTGCGTGACTTTACCAATAACAACAATAATGATTTTATTAGCACTCCGATTCCTCCTCTTACCGATGCTGAATCTTGTGAAATTAATGCTGCCTTGCTGAATCTTGTCATGAAAGATCCGTTTTCCGGCCTTCCTAGTGAAGATGCTGCTACCCATCTAAATAGCTTCGTTGATTTGTGTGATATTCAAAAGAAGAAAGATGTGGATAATTATATTGTTAAATTGAAGCTATTTCTTTTTTCGCTTAGAGATCGTGCTAAAGCTTGGTTTTCCTCTTTGCCTAAAAATAGTATTGACTCTTGGAATAAGTGGAAAGATGCTTTTATCTCTAAGTTTTTTCCTCCCGCTAAGATTATCTCTCTTAGAAACGATATTATGAATTTTAAGCAACTTGATCATGAACATGTTGCACAAGCTTGGGATAGGATGAAATTAATGATACGTAATTGCCCAACACATGGTTTAAATTTGTGGATGATTATACACAAAAATTTATGCCGGATTGAATTTTGCTTCTAGAAATCTTTTAGATTCGGCCGCGGGAGGCACTTTTATGGAAATCACTTTAGGATAAGCTACTAAACTCCTAGATAATATTATGGTTAATTATTCTCAATGACACACTGAAAGATCTACTAATAAGAAAGAGCATGCGATAGAAGAAATTAATGTTTTGAGTGGAAAGATGGATGAACTTATGAAATTATTTACTAATAAAAGTGTTTCTTCTGATCCTAATGATATGCCTTTGTCTACTTTGATTGAGAATAATAATGAATCTATGGATGTGAATTTTGTTGGTAGGAACAATTTTGGTAACAACGCGTATAGAGGAAACTTTAATCCTAGGCCTTATCCTAGTAATTCCTCCAATAATTATGGTAATTCCTACAACAATTCTTATGGAAATTATAATAAGATGCCCTCTTATTTTGAATCTAATATTAAAGAATTTATTACTTTGCAAAAGAATTTCAATGCTTTGATTGAAGAAAAATTGCTTAAGATTGATGAGTTGGCTAGGAACGTTGATAGAATTTCTCTTGATGTTGATTCTTTGAAACTTAGATCTATTCCACCTAAGCATGATATCAATGTGTCTCTCAAAGCCATGAGAATTTCCATTGATGAGTGCAAACAAAGAACCGCTAGGATACGTGCTAAGAAAGATTCCTTTATAAGAGCGTGTTCTTATAGTTTCCATGATAATAAAGATGAAGATCTAAAAGTTATTGATGTGTCCCCTATTAAATCTTTGTTTTGCAATATGAATCTTGATAATGATGGGACTGAATATGATCCACCTTTACCTAGAAGGCGTTCCAAAAATTTGGAGTTTTTAGATCTTGATGCTAAATTTGGTAAAAGTGGGATTGAAGAGATCAAAACTCTAGATGTTAATGAACCTACTATTTTGGATTTCAAGGAATTTAATTATGATAATTGCTCTTTGATAGATTGTATTTCCTTGTTGCAATCCGTGCTAAATTCTCCTCATGCTTATAGTCAAAATAAAGCTTTTACCAAACATATCGTTGATGCTTTGATGCAATCTTATGAAGAAAAACTTGAGTTGGAAGTTTCAATCCCTAGAAAACTTTATGATGAGTGGGAACCAACTATTAAAATTAAAATTAAAGATCATGAATGCTATGCTTTGTGTGATTTGGGTGCTAGTGTTTCCACGATTCCAAAGACTTTGTGTGATTTGTTAGGTTTCCGTGATTTTGATGATTGCTCTTTAAACTTGCACCTTGCGGATTCCACTATTAAGAAACGTATGGGAAGAATTAATGATGTTCTTATTGTTTCAAATAGGAATTATGTTCCCGTAGATTTTATCGTTCTTGATATAGATTGCAATCCTTCATGTCCTATTATTCTTGTTAGACCTTTTCTTAGAACGATTGGTGCAATTATTGATATGAAGGAAGTAAATATTAGTTCCAATTTCCGTTAAGGAAAGGCATGGAACAATTTCCTAGAAAGAAAATTAAATTACCTTATGAATCTATTATGAGAGCCACTTATGGATTACCTACCAAAGATGGCAATACCTAGATCTATCCTTGCTTTTTATGCCTAGCTAGGGGCGTTAAACGATAGCGCTTGTTGGGAGGCAACCCAATTTTATTTTTATTCCTTGATTTTTGATATTCAATAATTTATTTAGCCTATGTTTTGGTTGTGTTTTTTGTGTTTAATTAATGTTTGTGCCAAGTAGAACCGTTGGGAAGACTTGGGGAAAGTCTTGTTAATCCTGCTGTAAAAAACAGAAACTTTAGCGCTCACGAGAACTGCTGCCATTTTTATTTGGAAAGTGCTATTTAGTTAATTATTTTTTCAGATGATTAATAGATAAATCCTCACGTCCAGCACTTTATTTTAGAATTTTTGGGGTTCCAGATCTTGCGCTAGCTACAGATTACTACAGACTGTTCTGTTTTTGACAGATTCTGTTTTTCGTGTGTTGTTTGCTTATTTTGATGAATCTAAGCTAGTAAAATAGTTTATAAACCATAGATAAGTTGGAATACAGTAGGTTTAACACCAATATAAATAAATAATGAGTTCATTACAGTACCTTGAAGTGTTCTTTTGTTTTCTTTCGCTAACAGAGCTCATGAGATTTTCTACTTTAAGTTTTGTGTTGTGAAGTTTTCAAGTTTTGGGCAAAGATTTGATGGATTATGGAACAAGGAGTGGCAAGAGCCTAAGCTTGGGAATGCCCATGGCACCCCCAAGATAATCTAAGGACACCTAAAAGCCAAAGCTTGGGGATGCCCCGGAAGGCATCCCCTCTTTCGTCTACTTCTATCGGTAACTTTACTTGGAGCTATATTTTTATTCACCACATGATATGTGTTTTGCTTGGAGAGTCTTTTATGATTTGAGTCTTTGCTTTTTAGTTTACCACAATCATCCTTGTTGTACACACCTTTTGAGAGAGACACACATGATTCGGAAATTATTAGAATACTCTATGTGCTTCACTTATATCTTTTGAGTTATATTGTTTTGCTCTAGTGCTTCACTTATATCTTTTAGAGCACGGTGGTGGATTTGTTTTATAGAAACTATTGATCTCTCATGCTTTTTTCGCGAATACGCAAAAGGCTTGCATATCATTGCATTGATAGGTAGAGAGTGGCAATTGTACAAGAGTTAGAAAGAGGAAAAAGGACTGTCGGGCATGAACACATCGATGGCATAACACGGCATCCTCGGCGCAACGAGAAGGTGGGTGAGCCAGCCACAGGGCCCTAGGCTACAGCTCTGGCATGATCAGCGCGAGACCTGTGGCGCCCGCACGAGCCTAGAGTCTTGCCTCCTCTCGAATCTCATTGACGGCGCGGCAGACAGAGGGGTGGTGGCCGTCGAAGATGCATCCGTTCCGGTGCTTCCAGAGCCACCCGGCTGTGAGGATGGCAATGGAGGCGAGCCCACGGCAAAGGCAGCGCGGGGTAGCGGCAAGGGCGGAGTGGAGCCAGGTGGGGAAGTCGTCATCTTGTCCCGGTGGCGCAACCGTGGAGCGGCACCAAGAGAGGATATCATGCCAAACTTGGCGGGAGAAGGAGCAGCCGGAGAGGAGGTGCTACATCATCTCCGGTTCCTGGTCACACAGGATGCATGTAGGCTCGTGAGGTAAGTCGTGGCGCGCGAGGCAGTCGGCGGTCCAGCATCTGCCGAGGAGTGCGAGCCAGACGAAGAATTTGATGCGCAGCGGCGCCCACGGTCGCCAAGTGATGCACCAGTGGGGGTCTTCCGTGGAGCCGAGGAATAGAGACTGGTAGCTAGAGAGCGCGGTGTAGCAGCCGGAGGTGGACCAGCGCCAGGTTAGCCTGTCTGGTGTGTCGTCGAGGTCGAAGTGTTGGAGGCGTTGCCAGAGGGATACGTACTGGATGGTCGTCTCAGTGCCGAGCGCACCCTGAATGTCCGCGATCCAGGCGCGGTTGTGCAGGGCATCGCGCACCGAGAGTGTCTTGCGCCGTCGCTTGGGGACCTTGGCATAGATGAGAGGCGCGACCTTGGCGATGGAGTGGCCGTCGAGCCAGTGGTCCTCCCAGCACCTGCAAATGCGCCCGTCGCCGATCATCCAGGAGGTGGAGGCCCGAAAGAAGGCTTGGACGTCAGGGCAATGTGGGATGTGCATGTGCTACCATGGGCGGGAGGGCTCTGTTCTTTGGAGCCATAGCCAGTGGGTGCGGAGAGAAGTGCCCATGCACTGGAGATCGGGGATGCCCAGGCCGCCTAGAGCGATGGGCTGGCATGCGCGACGCCAGCTGACAAGGCAGTGGCCGCCGCTCGCGTCCTTGCACCCATACCATAGGAAACTTCGAAGCATGCGGTTGATTTGCTTGTGGACGGGGGGTTGATCGCCAGCGCGATGAGAGTAAGAACGGGCTTTATGGACAAGACGTGGCGGCAAAGGGTGAGCCGGTCGCCGCGCGACATCATGGATGCCCACCATGGCGAGAGCCGACGCTCGAGCTTGTTGAGGAGTGGTTGAAGGGCTGTAGCGTTGACCTTCCGGATGGACAGGGGCAAGCCGAGGTAAGAGGTGGGGAAGTCCTTGACCGGGCATGCGAAGCTGGACACGATCACGGCGCAGTCGTCGGCCATGCACTGGATGGGGGATGCCGCGCACTTGGAGAAGTTAGTGCGCATCCCAGAAGCGTCGCCGAAGACGCTAAGAATGTGGCGGACCGAGGAGAGGTCATGCGTGTCCGAATGGTAGAAGATCACCACGTCATCGGCGTAAAGGGAGATGCTGGCTGCCATGTGGCGGGCAGTAAGGCGCTGGAGGACACCGTCAGCCACCGCTCGACAAAGCAAGGTGTTGAGGTTGTCGATGACGATGACGAAGAGCATGGGGGATAGCGGGTCACCCTGCCGAAAGCCGCATTGGTGGATGATCGGAGGTCCTGGGTTGCCGTTGACGAGGATGCGCATGCTGGTCGTGCCAAGGAGGATGCAGACCCATTCGCACCAGCGTCGACCAAAGCCGAGGTGACAAAGGGTGTTGAGGAGGAATGGCCAGGAAACGGAGTCGAAAGCACGTGCAATGTCAAGCTTGAGCATGACACGGGGTTTCCTGAGGTTGTGGAGCCGCCGTGCCGTCTGTTGCACGACAAGAAAGTTGTCGTGGATGCAGCGGCCAGCGATGAACGCGCTCTGGTTCGTGGAGATCATGCTGCCGAGCCTGGGCGTGAGGCGAAGGGAGAGAACCTTGGCAAAGAGCTTGGCGAACAAGTGTATCAAACTGATGGGGCGATAGTCTGATAGACGCATCTGGACTCTTGGGGAGAAGGGTGAGCAGCGCCTCATTCAGCCGTTGGAAGCCGATGCCGTTGAGCGAGTAGAGCTTGTTGAATGCGGCGATGAAATCGTCTTTGATAGTGGGCCAAGAGGCGCAGAGGAACTCGGATGTGAATCTGTCGGGTCCTGGAGCCCTACCTTTGGGCATGCGTTTGATGGCCTCCCAGATTTCATGCTCAGAGAAGGGCGTCTCGAGCTCATGCAGATCAAAGAACCGTTGGTCAAGGCTGTCGAGGTCAATGGTGGATGATCTCTCATGGTCGGAGCCGAGAATGGATCGGAAATGGGCGTACACAGCCTCAGCGATGGCGGCCGGGTCGGAAACCGAAGCCTTGCCCACCTGCAGCTGGTGGATCGTGTTCTTCTTGGAACGTTGCGCAGCATGGAGACAAAAGAAAGCCGGGCTTGTGTCGCCACCCTTGAGGAAGTTGAACGTGCCCGCTGTCGTGCAATAGATCGCTCTAGGGAGGCGAGGCCGATGTATGAGGTCTTGAGTTGACGGTGCAACCAAGCCTCGGCTGCGGTGAGCGGGCGGGTGTCTTGTGCCGCATCAAAGCGAGTGATGAGCTCGCGGGCTACGACAAGTTGCAGAGAGATGTTGCCCACGGTCTTGGAGCTCCAGCGTTGTAGGTGCTTGGTCAAGGCGCGGAGGCGCGCGAAGATGCGGCGGAATGGGTCGGGCTCGAGTGGGGAGGACGCCCAAGCCTCGGCCACCGTTTTGTGATAGCCTTGCAGCTTAGGCCAGAAGCGCTCGAAGTGAAACCGCCTATGCCCAGTGGTACGAATCGTCGAGTGGAGGATGAGTGGCGCGTGGTCTGAAGCTGCGGAGGACAGTCAGTGAAGGACGCAGCACGGGTGATCAGTCTCCCAGCCGGCGGTGCAGAGAACTCTGTCGATGCGCACGAGAGTAGGGGCCTCGCGCTCATTAGACCATGTGTATCGACGACCATGCAAATAGATGTCCCGAAGCTCCTCGTTGGCAATGAAGTGTCGAAAGCGTCGCATAGAGGCGCGGTTGAGGTTAGCATTGTTCTTATCCTCAGCGGAGGCAATCATGTTGAAGTCACCCCCTAGAAGCCAAGGGCCGGAGCATGTGGAGTGCATATCATGGAGGTCAGAGAGGAGTACGATCTTGTCGGCCTCTTCTTGAGGACCGTAGACGCCGGTGATCCACCAATGCGGCGGCCGTCGCGAGGGGAGACGAGCGCGTTGATGAAATGCACGTCGATGGTGGGATGCGAGAAGGACACGAGTTCCTCCTCCCAAGCGAGGAGGATGCCACCCCTGGTATCCGTAGACGGGAGAAAGAGGAAGCCGGTGAAGGATTGCCCACACGTTTCGGAGACGACGGAGACGAGATGGTGGCAAGCTTAGTCTCCTGAAGGCATACAATGGAGGGGTTGGCGGAAGAAATGACGGAACGCACAGCGGTATGCTTAGCCGGGCAGTTGAGACCCCGTACGTTCCAAAAAATGACGCTTTGGTTGTATTCCATAAGTAATGATAAGAGTCCACGGGGGCGGGATGCGAAGGCCATCTATGCCTCGGTGATGAGCAGGGCCGCGGTGGTCGCCGCCCCTGTTGGATTCGCGTGCAACTTCCAACCATGGTAGTCAGCGAGCGTGGCGATGGTGTCAGCCGTGAGCGGGCGATCAAACATGCGAGCATAGCGGTCTAGGATGGAGTCCGAGAGCGGCTCGTCGTCCTGCAACAGCCCGAGGCGGCGGAGGAGCACACGCTGGCCTTCATCTTGGAGTCGTAGCCCCGGTCCGCCCTGGCGATGCGGTTGCTCCATCGTGGCGTGAAGTCGAGGGGCACCTCGTTCTGGCGCCGGTGCGGCGGTGGCGGGAGGGACAGAATGGGCGCTGGGGCGCACTAGACAGAGGAGACGAAACACTCCAGAGCGGACCCAACCGTCCGATCGGGCTGCACGTTGATCTGTAGGGCGAGGGTGGTGCATGGCGTGGCGGTTGGCGCGGGCGTTGATTGGTCCTCCGCGGCTGGGGTGGGCCCTGATGGGGGTGGATCTGCGTCCTCCCCGCTGATTGGCTCGTTGATCACAAGGGCGGGCGGGGCGGTCGATGTGGTCACAGCAGCAGGCGACCCCACAGGAACAGGAGTAGGCGACCCCACAGGAACAGGAGTAGGCGAGCAGGGCGTGGTGGGCCTAGGGCATGCAGACGGGTTGGGATTGGCGCAGCCAGTCGTGCATGCCCCAGTGGTGATGGCTGCGGGCACGGCTTTGTTGGGCCGCGCGACAGGCGGGATGGACGAGGCTGCAGGGGATCCAAAGAACGGGTGGGAGGTGCAGGTGTTGGTCGCCGGTTGGCAGCAGCTGGCCGCGCTAGGGGTGGGGCAGGGCGTGGCATTGTCCTAGGGCAGTGACCGCGTCAAGGGTGACGGCTGGGGTGGGGGCGCCAGCCGGTCCCCAACGCGCGTGTCGGAGAGCCGTTGTGCCAGGGGGCCAGCAGCGGGTGCGGGTCCCATGGGCGGGTGGGCCCCCAGGATGCCATGCCAGCCGCGGAATGGAGGACACGTTCCACGGCGGCGGTGCTGGGGCCGGCGTTCCCTGGCGCGGGAGGGGTGCCGGAGGAGTGGCGTGACGGATGCTGGGGAAACCTGTGATGCTGCGGCCACTTTGGAGGAAGGGTGGGGAAGGGCGGTCAGGGTCGCCGTCGCCGTCGTTGTCGGAGGGGGAAGGTGCGGCCGGCACAGGCACCGGGCGGCGGTAGTCTTCGGAGAGGGTGACGAAGATCTCGACGGGCTTGCGCAGCATATGGCGGGCGAACCGCTCGGCGCGGTCAGGGTCGACGCCGTCATCGACGACGTCTGGCTCCGGGAACAGCAGATCAGAGGAGCGGGGGATGGCGTCGGGGTTGGCCGTCCAGGCCGAGAACCTGAAGCGGGACATGTCCGAGCAATCGCGTGTGGCGGCGTGGAGATGCTCGATGTCGAGGAACGGCGCTAGCATGGTTTCCACGGCAGAGTGGTGCCATGCCTGATCGGGAACCCCGGCGATCTCGACCTCCACACGGAACCGATGCTGGATGGGGTCGCAGCCGGCGGCGTGGCTCCAGGGGTGAATGATGAGGCGGAAGCGCGGGCAGCGCAGCCGGCGCAGGCCCGCCATGGCACGCGCCTCGGTGGAGGAGAACTTGAGCAAGAACTCGTCGTGACCCTTGCAGTGGACGGAAAACTCATCGTCGGAAAGGTCACACTTTTCACGCAGCAAGGCCGCCACCTCCTCGCGCGAGATCCCCGTGCGGCTGCCGGCGATGGTCGCTAGGAGGGCGCGCTCGGCAAGCTCCCGCTCGGCAGCGATGAGGCGCATGGTGCGGGGCAAGTAGAAGAGCGCGGCGGCCGGCTAGAGGGCAGGGTGGCCGGAGTGCACCACCGGCGTGGTGCTGGAGGTGGCGGAGGCGCCATTGCTGGAAGGGGCGGACGGCGACGAAGGGCAGGTCGAGGGCCGGCCCCCACACCCGGAGGACGCGGGGTGGCTCGGGCCGGCGACGCTCGAGACGGAGCCGGTGGGGGACGCCGGGGACGAGGGCGAGGCGGACTCGCGGGGCCGCTTGCAGGGTGGCTCGGCGGAGGAGGCATGCGAACGAGGCGCGGTGCAGTCGCGCGTGACATGGCCTGGGAAGCGGCAGTGCCGGCAATAGATGGCGCGGCGGCACTCCAAGTGGGGATGGCCCGTGCTGTAGCAGCGCGGGCACTCAGCGGGGACGATGGGGCGGCAGGGTCGACGGCCGTTGGTGGGTTCGTCCCGGCGACGGCGCGGGGAGCGGCGACGAGGCCGCTGGCGGCCGCGAGGGACCTCCCAGGGCGCCTCAACAGGGGGGGGCCTCGGAGGAGACGCGATGGACCTCGGACCGGAGCTGCACAGCAGGTGGCGAGGCCGACTCGGAGGACGCGAGTGGCCCGACGCACAGTGCAGCCCGCTAGGAGCGGGGCGCCCCGGAGCGGCCAGATCTGGCGGGGGAAGGGGACGGACTCGAATCCATCCAGCGGAGCTCGCGTTCGCGGCCGGAGGTGAGGGGGGAGGAGCTCATGCTCGAGGTGTGCCGGAGCGGCAGCCGCCGAGGGAGGTGGTCGCCGGGGCCGGAGTGGCCGGCGGCGAGGTCAGGGGCAGAGCGGGCTAGAGAAGCAAAACACCACTCATAAGTCCTGATAAGCATGCCAGTACCTGGTAATCGATCTCTCATGCTTCACTTAGATTATTTTGAGAGTCTTAAATAGCATGGTAAATTGCTTAAATAATCCTAATATGCTAGGTATACAAGATTAATAATAAAATTCTCTTATGAGTGTGTTGAATACTATGAGAAGTTTGATACTTGATAATTGTTTTGAGATATGGAGATGGTGATATTAGAGTCATGCTAGTTGAGTAGTTGTGAATTTGATAAATACTTGTGTTAAAGTTTGTGATTCCCATAGCATGCACGTATGGTGAACCGTTATGTGATGAAGTCGGAGCATGATTTATTTATTCATTTTCTTCCTTATGAGTGGCGGTCGGGGACGAGCGATGGTCTTTTCCTACCAATCTATCCCCCTAGGAGCATGCGCGTAATACATAACTTGTAGATTTTTGCAATAAGTATATGAGTTCTTTATGACTAATGTTGAGTCCATGGATCATACGCACTCTCACCCTTCCATCATTTCTAGCCTCTCTAATACGGCGCACCTTTTGCCGGTATCATACACTCACCATATATCTTCCTCAAAACAGCCACCATACCTACCTATCATGGCATTTCCATAGCCATTCCGAGATATATTGCCATGCAACTTTACACCGTTCCGTTTACTATGACACGCTCCATCATTGTCATATTGCTTTGCATGATCATGTAGTTGACATTGTATTTGTGGCAAAGCCATCATTCATAATTCTTTCATACATGTCACTCATGAGTCATTGCATATCCCGGTACACTGCCGGAGGCATTCACATATTCATATTTTGTTCTAAGTATCGAGTTGTAATTCTTGACTTGTAAGAAAATAAAAGTGTGATGATCATCATTATTAGAGTATTGTCCCAGTGAGGAAAGGATGATGGAGACTATGATTCCCCCACAAGTCGGGATGAGACTCCGGACGAAAAAATATATTAAAAAAGAGGCCATAAAAAAAGAGAAGGCCCAAATAAAAAAATGAGAAAAAAGATAGAAGGGACAATGCTACTATCCTTATATCACACTTGTGCTTCAAAGTAGCACCATTATCTTCATGATAGAGAGTCTCCTTTGTTATCACTTTCATATACTAGTGGAAATTTTTCATTATAGAACTTGGCTTGTATATTCCAATGATGGGCTTCCTCAAAATGCCCTAGGTCTTCGTGAGCAAGCAAGTTGGATGTACACCCACTTAGTTTCTTTTTGAGCTTTCATATACTTACTAGACCGTGACGGCACGCGTTGCCGCGCCCGTCCATTTTTACAATAAAATTATAGTGAATTCAGAAATATATGGATACATAGAAATGTATGTTATTATGTGTTAATCAAAAGTAACCACAAATCTTAAGTAGAAGGGTAAGTTGTTTTTACCAATCACCATGATATGGGTATGTACACTCTTGATGTCAGAACGGTAAAATGGCATAACAGCTATGTTAATTAGTGAACTACAAAAATCTAATGGATCATCTTTTTCTGAAGATCTGGAACTTATGGTTACTTCATGATCACCCTAAGTCGCATCACCGTGAAAATTTCTGGAAACAAAATAGCTTAGCAACACAGAAGCACATAGCGATGATGGTCATAAATAGCATGTTGTAATTGTTGCTACGTCTTGCAGGCGAGCATCACATTTGTTAAAATTAGATATTATACATAGCTAGGCGCACGGAAGAAACATAAATAACAAAAATGGAAGTAATAACATTACAGAATCAAAAAATATGTGAGGATTGATATATACCTCCTAATAGCATATATCAGTCATATGATCACTTCACATTTCAGTTAGAAAAAAGTGCAATGTATCCTTGAATATTGACATGAATTTGCGTAACATGCGGATCGCTACAATACATTACACTAACTATGAGCATATAAACATATAGTCCATCTAAGAAGACAGGGCCTTCTATGCATGTCTCAAATTATGGCACTGCAGTGCTATCAAGCAGACTGAAAACTTGTAAAATCCACCTGCATGGGTGAGAGAGTTAGGGAATATAGCACACGAGACTGAGAAAAATATTTTTCCTTATTTAATTTATTTTGATTCCATCTTAGATGCTAATACACAACTAAAACTATAAATCAATAATTCAAAAAATTCAAAAATTCACAATAAAAAGAACAAATCAGGCCAAATAAGGTAAGTGTGCATCATTTTAGTAACATATAAGTCTGAGTAACATTACCATTAGTTAATATGCTTATGCTATTTGTCCCAATAATAAATCATATGGGTCCAGAGATAAACAAATTTATATTTTACTTCTTCAGCAAGCGCATAGTTGTATTAGAATTTTGTATAGGAAGAGCCAAAGACATCGTAGAAAACTTTCTTTTCTTGTTGTAGAGGACAACAATGGTGGAATCGTATGAAACAAAGACTGCTATAGTCCTATGGACAAGTATGTAGTAACCAAAGGGATTGTTATGAGACAAAGATTTATTAATACATAGCAAATATGTTGAATGTTTTTAATAGTTTGTTGTGGTTCTTCATTTTTTTTACTTGATCCAACTATCTTGTAAAATCTATACGTTGTTTTTACTCTTCATAACTACACAAACACAAACACAATCTGTTACAAATTTAATCGAAATGATAGAATCAGCATGGCATGTCTAATTTCTGGTATCATTTTGTGAGGATAAAACAAGATATTGCTGCCCCTAGCTAATTCCATCTATATCAAGAAATTACTGCAGCCTAAATCCTAGTGCGGACTAATATTATCACATAGAATAAATTAACGAAGGGCCGACTAACCAAAAATTTTCCTTCCCATTGTCACTGACGTCAGGTTTCCATGGCCGGGCTCGACCATCAGTGCGATATAGCAAGCATGGTACTGTATGTCGATATGTATCAAATTGGCAAGCAATGCATCAAAACCAACCTGTGCTGACTTGTTTACTATTTTCAGCTTCCTCTCAGCTCCGACCATAAATTCAGAAGGTACCCATATATAGATGCATAATAATAGAAAAAACTTTATAAGTTTAATAATCTGACAACTTACTGACAAAATTAAAATCCTCTATATTTCATGGTGCAACTTTCAGCAGGGCAAGCGTCAAAATGGATTTATTGACATCAAATTGCAGGAAAAGAACATTATAGGCTGAGATAAGGAACTCATTTTTCGTGCTGTGCAATTTGTTAAATGAATGGCAGGATAAAGAATATGTTAGATGCACTAAAACCAGTAGAATTACACATACAGGCAGCATGGGCTCCATCGTCCAGTTCTCCTTCCCCATTCCCCTCCATACTTGCGCAGATCCTTCACCGGTGGGCATGGTTGACATTCATCTTCCCCCCTTCTCCAAGTGTCCCCTCCTTCCTACCTACCCTCTTTCCCCAACTCTGCATCGAGTTATAGATTTTTTTTCTTTAGTGATGCTATTCTTTGCACCCCCAAAATTAAAGCAGGTTCTTTGGATTAATCGACTGAACTTCGGTTTCACTAGGTTGGCTTATTCTGCTGCATAAGAAGTTTTGTGAAAGTGATCTGATAGGCATACTGTGTTCATATCCAGAATGTGATGTGGAGGCATCATCACCTTGAACAATATTCCTGTTTCGTTTGTGCATTTTTAACTTGCTAACTAACCTGCTACATATATAGGGCAAAAACAACAGGCAGTACTGCAATTATTTCAATCAATCATAGAGAGTGGCATCATATTGTACGAATAGAAAGGTAAATATAATATGCATAGATAGTTAGATGGGGCACAAGTTAAATGAGGCATAACAGTATATGAGGATACTCATACTAACATGTCCGTTGACCACTGGATATTGGTAGATTCAGCTGCAAGAAAGAAAGAAATCCGTTATTTTTTCCCTTTCCTTTTTTGCAGGGAGAAATCCGTCCTCTAGAGATCCTGCAATCATTTCGAATTATGAGCCAATGAACAAATTCGTAAAAGGGATAACATTTCAGCAGATTGCAAAAACTCAGATGATTACCCTAAGTGCACTGTGCACTTGGTCAAAGAATAATGCGAGCAGCAAGGGATAATCTGTAGATGTCTATAAACTATTATAGCAAAAAATCGACAAAAACATTGAATTTAAAATCAGCGCATCACATTCTAAACGGGTAATCCCTAAACCGTTTAATCCAGCATAATGAGCTAACCTACCAGAACGGACCTGCGTTGTTTGTGAACAGAAAGAACAACATCAATGAAACAAATTCTGAAAATGGATGAAGAATTGGGGGAAGAGGGGGGCCGGGGGGTAGGAAGGAGGGGGGATTAGAATAACTTAGAGACCTAAGCATCACCAATCTCTGTCGCAGAATGGTTTGGGGAAGGAGCAGGAAGGAGCAGTGGCCAGGTTGGGATTATATGGGCGCCTGTGAGTTAAAGATAAATATGAATGGACAAACGAAACTGACCTGTTTTTATGGCCATTAACCAATCAATCAATCACTGGCGATAGAACTCCAATCGACATACTACTATTCGTCGTTACTGCATCGTCCCGTCGCGCTGTGCAAGTGCGACCGAGCGGACACCGTGCCATCGCCCATCAAGGCCGTTCGTCGCGTCGGTCAGATCACAGCGCGGTGGCCATGGGAGTCGTCTCTCCTGCATCAATCGGAGCCCAACATGGTCGCGAAGACCGAGGAGCCACCACGCGAATGAGGAAGGCTGCGACCTTGTGATTGTGAACCAAACGAGGGTTGCGAGTCATGTATTTTTTTCCCTTCAGCTTTTTTCTAGACAACTTTTTTCTCTTGATTTTTTTAGACAACCTCACGAAGCTTTATTCATTTTCCCTTCAGTTGCACCTGCATGGATGGGAGGCTGCTAGAAGCCCATTAAGGCCAATTTAACGACAGAGGCCCAAAAAAGTGACCGGAGAAGCGGCCCAGGACGATTAGCACTCAACTGTAGCGAACAAGGCGAGCGTGCATGCGATCCCAGGCCAATCTGACGGCCGAAAATGGTAACAAGTGACGATCCGACGACTCTGAACGTTGATGGTCTGGGAGGGCTCGAAAGTTGCATAGTTATAATGATTCTAAATAGCTCTAGTGCATCCGTTGCATGGCAATCCCTACTCACTCACATTGATATCTATTGATGGGCATCTCCATAGCCCGTTGATATGCCTAGTTGATGTGAGACTATCTTTTCCTTTTTATCTCCTCCACAACTACCATTCTATTCCACCTAAAGTGCTATATCCATGACTCACTCTCATGTATTGCGTGAAGATTGAAAAAGTTTTGAGAATGTCAAAAGTATGAAACAATTGCTTGGCTTGTCATCGGGGTTGTGCATGATTTAAATACTTTGTGTGGTGAAGATAGAGCATAGCCAGACTATATGATTTTGTAGGGATAACTTTCTTTGGCCATGTTATTTTGAGAAGACATAATTGCTTAGTTAGTATGCTTGAAGTATTATTATTTCTATGTCAATATTAAAATTTTGTCTTGAATCTTTCAGATCTGAATATTCATACCACAATTAAGAAGAATTACATTGAAATTATGCCAAGTAGCATTTCACATCAAAAATTCTGTTTTTATCATTTACCTACTCGAGGACGAGCAGGAATTAAGCTTGGGGACGCTTGATACGTCTCCAACGTATCTATAATTTTTTATTGCTCCATGCTATATTATCTTCTGTTTTGGACATTTTTGGGCTTTATTATCCACTTTTATATTATTTTTGGGACTAACCTATTAACCGGAGGCCCAGCCCAGAATTGCTGTTTTTTGCCTATTTAGGGTTTCGAAGAAAAGGAATATCAAACGGAGTCCAAACAGAATGAAACCTTCGGAAACGTGATTTTTAGAACGAACAAGACCCAGGAGATTTGGACCCTACGTCAAGCAACCAACAGGGAGGCCACGAGGTAGGGGGCGTGCCTACCCCCCAGGCGCGCCCTCCACCCTCGTGGGCCCCGTGTTGCTCCAGCGACGTACTTATTCCTCCTATATATACCTACGTACCCCAAACGATCAGATGCGAAGCCAAAACCCTAATTCCACCGCCGTAACTTTCTGTATTCACGAGATCCCATCTTGGAGCCTGTTCCAGAGCTCCGCCGGAGGGGCATCGATCACGGAGGGCTTCTACATCAACAACATAGCCTCTCTGATGAAGTGTGAGTAGTTTACCTCAGACCTTCGGGTCCATAGTTATTAGCTAGATGGCTTCTTCTCTCTTTTTTGATCTCAATACAAAGTTCTCCCCCTCTCCTATGGAGATCTGTTCGATGTAATCTTCTTTTGTGGTGTGTTTGTTGAGACCGATGAATTGTGGGTTTATGATCAAGTTTATCTATTAACAATATTTAATCTTCTCTGAATTCGTTTATGCATGATTGGTTATCTTTGCAAGTCTCTTCGAATTATCAGTTTGGTTTGGCCTACTAGATTGATCTTTCTAGCAATGGGATAAGTGCTTAGCTTTGGGTTCAATCTTGCGGTGTCCTTTCCCAGTGACAATAGGGGCAGCAAGGCACGTATTGTATTGTTGCCATCGAGGATAACAAGATGGGGTTTTCATCATATTGCATGAGTTTATCCCTCTACATCATGTCATCTTGCTTAAGGCGTTACTCTGTTCTTCTGAACTTAATACTCTAGATGCATGCTGGATAGCGGTCGATGTGTGGAGTAACAGTAGTAGATGCAGGCAGGACCCGGTCTACCTGTCTCGGACGTGATGCCTATATACATGATCATACCTAGATATTCTCATAACTATGCTCAATTCTGTCAATTGCTCAACAGTAATTTGTTCACCCACCGTAAAATACCTATGCTCTTGAGAGAAGCCACTAGTGAAACCTATGGCCCCCGGGTCTATCTTCATCATATTAATCTTCCAATACTTAGTTATTTACTTTGCTTTTATTTTTACTTTGCATCTTTATCATAAAAATACCAAAAATATTATCTTATCATATCTATCAGATCTCACTCTCGTAAGTGACCGTGTAGGGATTGACAACCCCTTATCGCGTTGGTTGCGAGGATTTATTTGTTTTGTGTAGGTGTGAGGGACTCGCGCGTAGCCTCCTACTAGATTGATACCTTGGTTCTCAAAAACTGAGGGAAATACTAACGCTACTTTGCTGCACCGCCCTTTTCTCTTCAAGGGAAAACCAACGCAAGTGCTCAAGAGGTAGCAAAGAGCTTTGGGAATCGTTTCCGTTATCCCGTGCATATTATAGTTCATCATGAAGTTCTAGTAACTTGGTGATAGTGACTAGAGAACTCTGTCAATCACTATCTTATTGGGAAGATTAACTCCCACTTGATTCAAGTGATTGTAGTACTCAGACATTCTGAGCACATGCTCACTCATTGAGCTATTCTCCTCCATCTTGTAGGCAAAGTACTGTCAGAGGTCTTCTACCTCTCGACACGAGCATGAGTATGAAATACCAATTTCAACTCTCAGAACATCTTATATGCTCTGTGAAGTTCAAAATGTTTTTGAAGTCCCGGTTCTAAGCCGTAAAGCATGGTGCACTAAACTATCAAGTAGTCATCATATCGAGCTTGCCAAACGTTCATAACGTCTCCATCTGCTCCTGCAATAGGTCTGTCAGCTAGCAGTGCATCAAGGACATAATTCTTCTGTGCAGCATTGAGGATAATCCTCAGATCACGAAGCTAGTCCGCATCATTGCTACTAACATCTTTCAACTTATTTTTCTCAAGGAACATATCAAGAATAAACGGGGAGCTACATTTCGAGCTATTGATCTACAACATAGTTATGCAAATACTATCAGGACTAAGTTCATGATAAACTAAAGTTCAATTAATCATATTACTTAAGAACTCCCACTTAGATAGACATCCCTCTAATCATCTAAGTGATCACGTGATCCATATCAACTAAACCATGACCGATCATCACGTGAAATGGAGTAGTTTTCAATGGTGAACATCACTATATTGATCATATCTACTATATGATTCATGCTCGACCTTTCGGTCTCAGTGTTCCGAGGCCATATCTACATATGCTAGGCTCGTCAAGTTTAACCCGAGTCTTTCTGCATGTGCAAAACTAGCTTGCACCCATTGTATGTGTCAGATCACGGGTTCTGGCAAAACCCTTAAGGTTTGAACACTGGGGTGCGCGCGAAGATCTCCCCCTACCGATCCAGATCTAGCTTTGCTAAGATCTCAAGGGCTAACTCGATGAACTCGCAACACAAAGGACACAAGATTTATACTGGTCCGGGCCACCATTGTGGTGCAATACCCTACTCCAGTGTGGTGTGGTGGATTGCCTCTTGGGCTAAGGATGAACAGTACAATGGGAAGAACAGCCTCCTGAGGAGAGGTGTTCTTGTGCTTGGTGGACTTGTGGTTGTTCGGATCGATCCCTCTCTCCTTAGCTACGGTGGTGGCTTGGTCCTATTTATAGAGGCCCTGGTCCTTTCCCCAAATATTGAGCGGGAAGGGAGCCAACAATGGCCAATTCGAAAGGGGACAGCTAGTACAGCTAATCCTGACAAAAGCAGTCCTCGCCTGCAAAAGGCTCTGGCGGTGACACCGCCTTGGCCTCCATGGTGACCTCCGTCTTGCCGTCCTGCTAGTCTTGGTCTTGTTGCACCGATATGGAAACCTTTGCTTGATGCCTCGGTACTCCGCGCCTGCGCATGCTTCCTTAGCACCAAAGAGGAAACAAGGACAATGTGCGCGCTGGCGCCCGCCTGGCCTTGGTCGTCATGGCTCACGTCATTGGAACCTCGCGAGGTTTGCCTTGCCTTGAACTCTCCGCCCCTCGCGAGCCAGCCTGGTGAGACCTCTCCTGAGGAGGTCTTGTGTCGTCTGCCTCGCGAGGCTTAGCCTCTCGCGAGGGTATTGAATGCTTGTTGGTGAATATGGGTCGTACGGGCCCGCTCGCAGAGCCACGCCGTGGGCCGCAGGCAGGCAAGTCTGGGAACCCCCGTTCCCAGAACTTCGACAGTATGTGAACATAGATCTTATCACACCCGATCATCACATGGTGTCTCAGCACGATGAACTTTGGCAACGGTGCATACTCAGGGAGAACACTTGTACCTTGAAATTTAGTGAGAGATCATCTTATAATGCTACCGTCAATCAAGCAGAATAAGATGCATAAAGGATAAACATCACATGCAATCAATATAAGTGATATGATATGGCCATCATCATCTTGTGCCTGTGATCTCCATCTCCAAAGCACCGTCATGATCACCATCATCACCGGCTTGACACCTTGATCTCCATCGAAGCATCGTTGTCGTCACACCAACTATTGCCTCCATGACTATCACTACCGCTTAGTGATAAAGTAAAGCAATTACATGGCGATTGAATTTCATACAATAAAGCGACAACCATATGGCTCCTGCCAGTTGACGATAACTGTGTTACAAAACATGATTATCTCATACAATAAAATTTAGCATCATGTCTTGACCATAGCACATCACAACATGCCTTGCAAAAACAAGTTAGACGTCCTCTACTTTGTTGTTGCAAGTTTTACGTGATTGCTACGGGCTAAGCAAGAACCGTTCTTACCTACACATCAAAACCACAACGATATTTCGTCAAGTTAGTGTTGTTTTAACCTTCAACAAGGACCGGGCGTAGTCACACTCGGTTCAACTAAAGTTGGAGAAACTGACACCCACCAGCCACCTGTGTGTGAAGCACGTCAGTGGAACCAGTCTCGCGTAAGCGTACGTGTAATGTCGGTCCGGGCCACTTCATCCAACAGTACCGTTGAACCAAAGTATGACATGCTCGTAAGCAGTATGACTTGTATCGCCCACAACTCACTTGTGTTCTACTCGTGCATATAACATCTACGCATAAACCTGGCTCTGATTCCACTGTTAGGGAACGTAGTAATTTCAAAAAAATTCCTACGCACACGCAAGATCATGGTGATGCACAACAACAAGAGGGGAGAGTATCGTCTACGTACCCTCGTAGACCGTAAGTGGAAGCGTTATGAGAACGCGGTTGATGTAGTCGAACGTCGTCACGATCCGACCGATCCAAGTACCGAACGCACAACACCTCCGAGTCAGCACATGTTCAGCTCGATGACGTCCCACGAACTCCGATCCAGCAGAGCTTCACGGGAGAGTTCCGTCAGCACGACGACGTGATGACGGTGATGATGTTGCTACCGACGCAGGGCTTCGCCTAAGCACCGCTACGATATGATCGAGGTGGATTATGGTGGAGGGGGGCACCACACACGGCTTGGAACAATCAACTTGTGTGTTCTAGGGTGCCCCCTGCCCTCGTATATAAAGGAGCAAGGGGGAGGCCGGCCGGCCCCTGTAGGGCGCGCCAGGAGGAGGATTCCTCCTCCTAGTAGGAGTAGGACTCCCCTTTCCTATTCCTACTAGGAGGAGGAAAGGAAGGGTCAAGGGGAGAAGGAAGGAGAGGGAGGAAAGGAGGAAAGGGGGGCGGCCCCCTAGTCCAATTCGGTTTGGGCTAGGGGGTGTGCACCCTACCTCCTCTCTTCCACCACTTGGCCCATGAGGCCCAATACTTCTTCCCTGTATTCCTGTAACTCCTCGGTACTCCAAAAATACCCGAATCACTCAAAACCTTTCCGATGTCCGAATATAGTCATCCAATATATCGACATTTACGTCTTGACAATTTCAAGACTCCTCATCATGTCCCCGATCTCATCCGGGACTCCGAACTACCTTCGGTACATCAAATCACATAAACTCATAATACCGATCGTCATCGAACGTTAAGCGTGCGGACCCTACGGGTTCGAGAACTATGTAGACATGACCGAGACACGTCTCCGGTCAATAACAAATAGCGTAACCTGGATGTTCGTATTGGCTCCTACATATTCTATGAAGATCTTTATCGGTCAAACCGCATAACAACATACGTTGTTCCCTTTGTCATCGGTATGTTACTTGCCCGAGATTCGATCGTCGGTATCTCAATACCTAGTTCAATCTCGTTACCGGCAAGTCTCTTTACTCGTTTTCGTAATGCATCATCCTGCAACTAACTTATTAGTTGCATTTCTTGCAAGGCTTACAGTGATGTGCATTACCAAGAGGGCCCAGAGATACCTCTCCGACAATCGGAGTGACAAGTCCTATTCTCGATCTATGCCAACTCAACAAGTACCATCGGAGACACCTGTAGAGCACCTTTATAATCACCCAGTTACGTTGTGATGTTTGGTAGCACACAAAGTGTTCCTTCGGTAATCAGGAGTTGCATAATCTCATAGTCATAGGAACATGTAAAAGTCATGAAGAAAGCAATAGCAGTAAACTAAAACGATCAAGTGCTAAGCTAACGGAATGGGTCAAGTCAATCACATCATTCTCCTAATGATGTGATCCTGTTTATCAAATGGCAACTCATGTCCATGGTTAGGAAACATAACCATCTTTGATCAACGAGCTAGTCAAGTAGAGGCATACTAGTGACACTTTGTTTGTCTATGTATTCACACATGTATTATGTTTCTGGTTAATACAATTATAGCATGAATAATAAACATTTATCATGAAATAAGGAAATAAATAATAACTTTATTATTTACTCTAGGGCATATTTCCTTCAACAGACAGCCCTAGTTGATACATGAGCTATTCGAGCATACAAAACAGAATGTTTATTTGAAGGTTTAAAGTTTGGCACATAGAAATTTACTTGGAACGGCAGGTAGATACCGCATAAAAGAAGGTATGGTGGACTCATATGGAATAAATTTTGGGGTTTATGGAGTTGGATGCACAAGCAGTATTCCCGCTTAGTACAAGTGAAGGCTAGAAAGAGACTGGGAAGCGACCAGCTGGAGAGCGACAACAGTCATGAACATGCATTAAAATTAATCAACACTGAATGCAAGCATGAGTAGGATATAATTCACCATAAACATAAATATCGTGGAGGCTATGTTGATTTTGTTTCAACTACATGCGTGAACATGTGCCAAGTCAAGCCACTCGAATCGTTCAAAGGAGGATACCACCCTATCATACCACATCACAACCATTTTAATAGCATGTTGACACGCAAGGTAAACCATTATAAACTCCTAGCTACTTAAGCATGGCATGAGCAACTATAATCTCTAATTGTCATTGCAAACATGTTTCATTCATAATAGGCTGAATCAAGAACGATGAAATAATCATATTTACAAAAACAAGAGAGGTCGAGTTCATACCAGCTTTTCTCATCTCAACCAGTTCATCATATATCGTCATTATTGCCTTTCACTTGCACGGCCGAATAGTGTGGATAATAATAATAGTGCACGTGCATTGGACTAAGCTGGAATCTGCAAGCAGTCAACTCAAGAGAGAATACAAGGTAATATGGGCTCTTTGTTAGATCAACAATAATGCATATGGGATCCACTCAACATTTTCATCATGGTCTTCTCCTCTCGACCCCCAAAGAAAAAGAAAAAAAGAAAACTATTTACACAGGAAAGCTCCCAACAAGCAAAAGAAGAATGAGAAATCTTTTGGGGTTTTCTTTTTAATTACTACTACAGGCATGGAAAGTAAACTAACTAAAAGCTACAACTAATTTTTTTGGTTTTCTTAAGGTTTTACAAACACACAAAAAGAAATCTTAAAAAGAAAATAAACTAGCATGGATGATACAATGAAAAAGTATGAGCACCGACAATTGGAATGAGTGTGTGAACATGAATGTAATGTCGGTGAGAAATACGTACTCCCCCAAGCTTAGGCTTTTGGCCTAAGTTGGCTATGCCCACGGATCAAAGCTGCCTTCTCTGGTGTACTGAGGAGGGTCCTCGGGTTGCCATTGGCTGGCGATCTCCTCCGGATCCCACTGATAAACAGACTGGCGGTGAGGATCAGATAGTGGTTCCGGCTCTGGAGTTGATGTCAGGCTCTGGTATGCCTGAACGGCCTCCGACAAAACAAGGTACGTGCCTGAAAATATGTTGAACAAAGAGGGAGCAGGCAAGGTAATAGTCTCAAAGTAATTCTTATCAAATATCAGTCTATAGTTAAGCATCTTCGTATTATTCTTAACAATAAAATCTTAGGCTCGATGAGCCCCTCAAAAATCTCTTCATCTTTTTATGAAATTTTCTAAAAAAATTAGTAACTTAAAATAAAAATGAACCAAACTCAACAAAATTGATAGCAACTACTCCTACAAGTGTCTAGAGGCTATATCATGCATTAAAACTACTTTTGACCACATAAATTTGACATGCAAGCTCAAGAACAGGGTCACCTAAGCAGGCAAAAATTTGCAATAAATAAAACACTAGAACAAAAACTAATTGGACCATTGGAGGAGTCACATACCGAAGAACAATCCCCCAAAGCAGTTTTGTGAATGAAGCTTTGACCAAGGAGATCGAAAATGGCAGCAAGATGAGCTAGAACTAGGGTTTGAGTTGGTGGGTGATTCTTTCTAGAGGAAGACGAAGTGTGTGGGTGCAAGAATAAGTGGAGGGGACCCACGTGGGGTCCACGAGGTAGGGGCGCGCCCTCCACCCTCGTGGGCACATGGTGGGTCCCCCTGATGTGTTCTCAGTGCCAATAATTCTTAAATATTCTGGGAAAAAAGATATTTCATTTTCAGGGCGTTTGGAGAACTTTTATTTTTGGGGTATTTTTTATTGCAAGGATAATTCAGAAAACAAATAAAAAAATACTATTTTTACTTTATTTAATATAAATAAGAGAAAGTAAAAAGAGGGTACAGAAGGTTGTGCTTTCTAACTTCATCCATCTCATGCTCATCAAAAGGAATCCACTAACAAGGTTAATCAAGTCTTGTTAACAAACTCATTTCGAATCGCATGAAACCGGAGAAATTTCGAATAACACTAGGTTACCTCAACTGGGATATGCACATCCCCAACAATAAGAATATCATATTTCTTCTTGACAGTAGGAAGAGGAAATTCAAAACCGCCAATAGTGATTGTGGAAATTTTTCCAATAGAATTGATACTGTGGACTTGAGGTTGTTTCCTCAGAAAGTGTACCATATGCTCATTACCATTAACATGGAAAGTGGCATTGCCCTTCTTGCAATGAATAATAGCCCCTGCAGTATTCAAAAAGGGTCTACCAAGGATAATCGACATACTATCGTCCTCGGGAATATCAAGAATAACAAAGTCCGTTAAAATAGTAACGTTTGCAACCACAACAGGCACATCCTCCCAAATACCGACAGGTATAGCAGTTGATTTATCAGCCATTTGCAAAGATATTTCAGTAGGTGTCAACTTATTCAAATAAAGTCTACGATATAAAGAGAGAGGCATAACACTAACACCGGCTCCAAGATCACATAAAGCAGTTTTAACATAATTTCTTTTAATGGAGCATGGTATAGTTGGTTGTAACACCCCGGATATGAATTACCCAATATGTAATCCAACTCTTGTCGTTTCCGGCCTTAAGTTATTTTATTTTCTCGGGTTCGGGTTTTTGTCTCCGTGTGTTGTTGTCGTTGTCATGCATCTCATATCATGTCATCATGTGCATTGCATTTGCATACGTGTTCATTCATGCATTCGAGCATTTTCCCCGTTGTCCGTTTTGCATTCCGGCGCTTCGTTCTCCTCCGGTGGTCATTTCTACTTTTCTTTCGTGTGTGAGGATTAAACATTTCCGGATTGGACCGATACTTGCCAAGCGGCCTTGGTTTACTACCGGTAGACCGCCTGTCAAGTTTCATACCATTTGGACTTCGTTTGATGCTCCAACGGTTAACCGAGGGATCGAAAAGGCCTCGTGTGTGTTGCATCCCAACACCCCCCCAATTTGGCCCCAAACCCACCAAAACCCTCTCCATCATCTAGAGCGTTCGATCACGATCGCGTGGCCGAAAACCGCACCTCATTTGGACTCTCCTAGCTCCTCCTATGCCTATATAAAGACCCCCTCCAAAATCCGGATCTCCTTCTCCCCCGAAACCCTAAAATCAGCTCCCCTCGCCGCCGGACGTGTCCAAATAGGGCCGGTCACGTCCGCCGCCGCCCGCAGCCAACCGGGGCGCGCCACGTGGCACGGGCGTCCCACATCGCCGCCGATCCCGCGCGGGCCCGCCGAGCCCGTATCCGGCCCACTCGCCCCGCCGCCGCCCGGTGCCTTCCCTCCTCCGCGCCGGCGCCTCAGGTCTGCTCCGGCCGCCGCGCGCCAAGACCGAGCTCGCCGCGCCGCCGCCTCGCGCTCGCCGGTCGCCGCCCCGTGCCGAGCTCGCCCCACCGCCGTTCTTCGTCGCCTTGCTGGATCCGGCGCGATCCGGCCGGAGAGGAGCCCCCTGTGCCCGGATCTATTCGGCCCTGCCCTCATCGTCCTTCTCCGACCTCGCCGGAGCCAGATTCGTCTTGCCGGAGTCCTCGGTTCGCGCGCTGACAACGAACCCTAGATCCGGAGGGTATAATTTTTCCTAAGTCTGCAGTTCAAATGCCCTTGTTCATCGTGCCATAACTTTGCACCCGTAACTCCGTTTTGGGCATATAGCATATCAAATGTTCGTCTTAGAGAGCACATCATTTCATCTCATTGCATCATTTTCATTTGAGTTCATCTTGATGCCCGAAATGCTGTTGGAAGGATGCTATTTGAGATAATTGTCAGATCTGCTGCTCCAATTAGATATTTGTCATTTTTTGCCATGATTATTGTGTGCATGATATGCCCCTGAGCTCTTCATGAGTTTTGTTATATATTTTGCCATCTATCCAGAGGTGCAACCCATGTATTTTTGTGATGTGTGTGGTGACTAGCACAAGCTTGCAAAGTGGAGCATTCGTTAATGCTGATTTCAGGGACTTAGCATTTCCACTAAGTCCTTGGACTGTTTATCTCATTATGCCATATGTTCATGTTGTTTTCTAGTGATCTGTGCCTCTTTTGAGGATGATCAGTAAGGATGTTTTGTTAATCTTGTAGTGCTCTATCCATCCATGTCTTTGTTTGCAATTATGGAGCACCCTAGCTTGAGTCAATAGAGCTCTACTTTTGTCATTTCGTGAATCTGGCAGATTGTCTACTTGTTAGCAATTTTGCCGAGGATGTTGTAGTTGATCCGTGCATGCTATGTTATTGTTCTTGCCATGTCTAGCTTGTATTTTGTGTATTCTTGATGGGTGTATGCTTAGCTTTTCATGACATGCTCTGTAGTGAGTGCATCGAGCTCGTAAACATGCCTACTTGATATCTGTTTCAGCATGCTCCAGTTTTCACCAAGTCTGTGAAGTGTTTATGTTTTTGCCATGTTCACATGCGTGCAATGTATTTTATGATCCCTTTTGGCTCAAGGTCACTAAGGGACTTTTGTTAAGCTCTTTGAGTAGCTCCATGCCATGCTTTACTTTGCCATGTTCAGGTCCTGTAGCATATAGTTTTCATGCTCCAAAGAGTGCTATCGGATCTGAAATTCCAGACAAGTGTTAATTTCACTAAGTCCGAAATCTGTTTACCAAATGCATTTTTGCCATGCTTGTTTGAACCTGTTAATGGATGAATTGGCCATAGCTCAGTGCTAGTCTTTTGTTAAGCATCTTGAATGGATCCCTGACATGTATTTTGATGCCATGTTTGGGTGTTGTAGCATGTTCATCTTGTCGCATTTAGATGGCTACTTGCTGTAAATCGCAGATCGTGGTCATATTTGAATTGCTTGCCATTTCCAAACCGTAACTCCGATTCCGGCGTTCTTTATATCGTTTTCAAGCGATTTCATATCATCTTTCCAGTGGCACACTTGGATTTCCATGTTGAGGCCAGGTTCATTCATTCCTTGTCAAATCTTGCATATGCATCACATTTTGCATGCCGCATAGCATACCATCCTTGCATTTTATTGTTTGAGCCTTGCACGTGGTTGATTGTGTCCTTGTTGCTTGTTTTTCTTGTTTGGGTAGAGCCGGGAGACGAGTTCGCTAACGAGGAGCCCGTTGAGTTTGCTTTCGAGGATCCAGTCAACTCTGACAACTTTGCAGGCAAGATGATCATACCCTCGAAATCACTACTATCTTTGCTATGCTAGATGCTCGCTCTTTTGCTATGACTATGCTACGATGCCTACCACTTGCTTATCATGCCTCCCAAATTGCCATGTTAAACCTCTAACCCACCATGTCCTAGCAAACCATTGATTGGCTATGTTACCGCTTTGCTCAGCCCATTTTATAGCGTTGCTAGTTGCAGGTGAAGATTGGAGACCGTTCCTTGTTGGAACATTATTTACTTGTTGGGACATCATTATATTGCCTTGTTATCTTAATGCATCTATATACTTGGTAAAGGGTGGAAGGCTCGGCCTCTCGTCTAGTGTTTTGTTCCACTCTCGCTGCCCTAGTTTCCGTCATATCGGTGTTATGTTCCCGGATTTTGCGTTCCTTACGCAGTTGGGTTATAATGGGAACCCCTTGATAGTCTGCCTTGAATAAAACTCCTCCAGCAATGCCCAACCTTGATTTTACCATTTTCCACCTAGCCTTTTCCCTTGGGTTTTGCAGACTCAAGGGTCATCTTATTTTAAACCCCCCCCCCCCGGGCCAGTGCTCCTCTGAGTGTTGGTCCAACCTAGAGCACCGTGCGGGGCCGTCCCTTGGCAACTTGGGTTACGTTGGCTCCCGTACGCTTAGCTTATCCGGTGTGCCCTAAGAATGAGATATGTGCAGCTCCTATCGGGATTTGTCGGCACAGCGGGTGGTGTTGCTGGACTTGTTTTACCATTGTCGGAGTTGTCTTGTTGAACCGGGATACCGAGTCTGATCGGAATGTCTCGGGAGGAGGTCTATTCCTTCGTTGACCGTGAGAGCTTGTCATGGGCTAAGTTGGGACTCCCCTGCAGGGATTTGAACTTTCGAAAGCCGTGCCCGTGGTTATGGGCAGATGGGAATTTGTTAATGTCCGGTTGTAGATAACTTGAACCTTAACTTAATTAAAATGAATCAACAGTGTGAGTTACCGTGATGGTCTCTTCTCGGCGGAGTCCGGGAAGTGAACACGGTGTTGGAGTAATGCTTGCGCATGTCGTCCTCTAGTTACTCGTTCGCGCTTTGCCTCCTCTTCTCGCTCTCTTTTGCGAACAGGATAGCCACCATATATGCTAGTCGCTTGCTGCAGCTCCATATTTTTTCCTTGCCTACCTATTAAGCTTAAATAGTCTTGATCGCAAGGGTGCGAGATTGCTGAGTCCCTGTGGCTCACAGATTACTTCCAAACCAGATGCAGGGCCTGATGTTTCCGCTCCAGATGACGCGCTTGAGCTCAAGTGGGAGTTCGACGAGGACTCTCAATGATACTACGTGTCTTTCCCTGATGATCAGTAGTGGTGCCCAGTTGGGGTGATCGGGACCGTGTCGCATGTTGGGTTATCTTTTATTTTGGCGCCGTAGTCGGGCCATGAGTGTTTGAATGTTGTAATGCTATTTATGTACTTGATTGACGTGGCGAGTGTAAGCCAACTATGTACCTCCCCTTTTATTATCTATATTACATGGGATGTTGTGATGATTGCCTAACTTGCGACATTGCTTTCAATGCGGTTATGCCTCTAAGTTGTGCCTCGACACGTGGGAGCTATAGCCGCATCGAGGGCGTTACATTGGTGCTCCTGGATCTCCAAGTTTCTTTGGTATTCCACCCTTAAAAGTGTAATTAGCATGCATGGTGGAAATTTCAGCTTCCGATATCTTTCTTTTATTAGTAACAATATCTTTCATGTATTTAGCATAAGGGTTCATTTTATGCATATCAGTCAAACGCATACGCAAAAAGATAGGTCTAATCATTTCAGCAAAGTGCTCATAATCCTCATCATCTTTTTTCTTGGATGGTTTAGGAGGAAAAGGCATGGTTTCTGAACCCATGGTTCTCTTTCCTTACCATGCTTCCTAGCAACAAAGTCTCTCTTATCATAACGTTGATTCTTTGATTGTGGGTTATCAAGATCAACAGCAGGTTCAATCTCTACATCATTATCATTGCTAGGTTGAGCATCAACATGAACATCATCATTAACATTATCACTGGGTTCATGTTCATTACCAGATTGTGTCTCGGCATCAGAAATAGAAATTTCATTGGGATTCTCAGGTGTGTCAACAACATGTTCACTAGAAGCATGCAAAGTCCTATCATTTTTCTTTTTCTTCTTCTTAGAAAAACTAGGTGCATCAATATTAGTTCTCTGAGAATCTTGCTCAATTCTCTTAGGGTGGCCCTGAGGATACAAAGGTTCCTGAGTCATTTTACCCCCTCTAGTCATAACTCTAACAGCATTATCATTTTTCTTATTATTTAATTCATTGAGAAAAATCATTCTGAGCCTTAAGTACTTGTTCTACTTGAGTGGTAACCATAGAAGCATGTTTACTAATAAGTTTAAGTTCACCTTTAACTCTAGACATATAATCACTCAAGTGTTCAAGCATATTAGCATTACGTTTCAATTGTCTACCAACATAAGCATTGAGCTTTCTTGTTTAACAATAAAATTATCAAACTCATCTAAGCATTGGCTAGCAAACTTATAACGAGAAATATCACCTTCATCAAATCTATAGAGAGAATTTACCTTTACTACCTGTGTCGGGTTATCAAGACCATGTATTTCTTCAATAGGTGGTAAATTCTTAACATCTTCAGCTTTAATACCTTTTTCTTTCATAGATTTCTTTGTCTCTTGCATATCTTCAGGACTGAGAAATAGAATACCCCTTTTCTTCGGAGTTGGCTTAGGAGTTGGTTCTGGAAGTGTCCAATCATTTTCATTACTAAACATATTATTCAATAGCAATTCAACTTGATCAACAGTTCTTTCCCTAAAAACACAACCAGCACAACTATCCAGATAGTCTCTGGAAGTATCGGTTAGTCCATTATAAAAGATATCAAGTATTTCATTTTTCTGGAGAGGATGATTAGGCAAAGCATTAAGTAATTGGATAAGCCTCCCCCAAGCTTGTGGGAGACTCTCTTCTTCAATTTGCACAAAATTATATATTTCCCTTAAAGCAGCTTGTTTCTTATGAGCGGGGAAATATTTAGCAGAGAAGTAATAAATCATATCCTGTGGACTACGCACACAACCAGGATCAAGAGAGTTAAACCATGTTTTAGCATCACCCTTTAATGAGAATGGAAACAACTTAAGGATAAGGTAGTAGCGAGTTTTCTCATCATGAGTAAACAGGGTGGCTATATCATTTAATTTAGTAAGATGTGCCACAACAGTTTCAGATTCATAGCCATAGAAAGGATCAGATTCAACCAAAGTAATTAACTCAGGATCGACAGGGAAATCATAATCCTTATCAGTAACAAAGATAGGTGAAGTAGCAAAAGCAGGGTCATGTTTAATTCTAGCATTCAAGGACTTTTCTTTAAGCTTAGCTAATAATTTCTTAAGATCAGATCTATCATTGCAAGCTAAGAAGTCTCTAGCAGTTTCTTCATCCATAACATAACCCTCAGGCACAACAGGCAATTCATATCTAGGGGATAATCTTCATCATCACTTTCATCAATATTATCAGTTTCAATAATTTCATTCTCTCTAACCCTAGCAAGTTGTTCATCAAGAAATTCACCTAGTGGCACAGTATTATCAAGCATAGAAGTAGTTTCATCATGAGTATCATGCAAAGCAGAAGTGGCATCATCAATAACATACGACATATCAGAATGAATAGCAGGTCTAGGTGTCGCAAGTTTACTCAAAACAGAAGGTGAATCAAGTGCAGAGCTAGATGGCAGTTCCTTACCTCCCCTCGTAGTTGAGGGAAAAATCTTGGTTCTTTGATCTTTCAAGTTCTTCATAGTGACCAGTAGATATAAATCCCAAGTGACTCAAAGAATAGAGCTATGCTCCCCGGCAACAGCGCCAGAAAATAGTCTTGATAACCCACAAGTATAGGGGATCGCAACAGTTTTCGAGGGTAGAGTATTCAACCCAAATTTATTGATTCGACACAAGGGGAGCCAGAGAATATTCTCAAGTATTAGCAGTTGAGTTTTCAATTCAACCACACCTGGAAACTTAATATCTGCAGCAAGGTATTTAGTAGCAAAGTAATATGATAGTAGTGGTAACAGTGGCAAAAGTAACGGTAGAAGTTTTGGTTTTATAGTGATTGTAACAGTAGCAACGAAAAAGTAAATAAGCGAAGAACAATATATGAAAAGCTCGTAGGCAATGGATCAATGATGGATAATTATGTCGAATGCGGTTCCTCATGCAATGATTATAACATAGGGTGACACAGAACTAGCACCGGTTCATCAATGTAATGTAGGCATGTATTCCGAATATAGTCGTACGTGCTTATGGAAAAAGAACTTGCATGACATCCTTTGTCCTACCCTCCCATGGCAGCGGGGTCCTATTGGAAACTAAAGGATATTAAGGCCTCCTTTTAATAGAGTACCGGACCAAAGCATTAACACATAGTGAATACATGAACTCCTCAAACTACAGTCATCACCGGTAAGTATCCCGATTATTGTCACTTTGGGGTTAACGGATCATAACACATAATAGGTGACTATAGACTTGCAAGATAGGATCAAGAACTCTCATATATTCATGAAAACATAATAGGTTCAGATCTGAAATCATGGCACTCGGGCCCTAGTGACAAGCATTAAGCATAGCAAAGTCATAGCAACATCAATCTCAGAACATAGTGGATACTAGGGATCAAACCCTAACAAAACTAACTCGATTACATGATAAATCTCATCCAACCCATCACCGTCCAGCAATCCTACGATGGAATTACTCACGCACGGCGATGAGCATCATGAAATTGGTGATGGAGGAAGGTTGATGATGACGATGGCGACGGATTCCCCTCTCTAGAGCCCCGAACAGACTCCAGATCAGCCCTCCCGAGAGAGATTAGGGCTTGGTGGCGGCTCCGTATCGTAAAACGTGATGATTCCTTTTCTCAGTTTTTTTTCTCCCCGAACACGAATATATAGAGTTGGAGTTGAGGTCGGAGGAGCACCAGGGGGGCCACGAGGCAGGGGGCGCGCCCAGGGGTAGGCGCGCCCCCACCCTCGTGGACAGGGTGTGGGCCCCTGGCCTTGATTCTTTTGCTAGTATTTTTTATATATTCCAAAAATAATCTTCGTTGATTTTCAGGTCATTCCAAGAACTTTTATTTCTGCACAAAAATAACACCATGGCAATTCTGCTGAAAATAGCGTCAGTCCAGGTTAGTTCCATTCAAATCATGCAAGTTAGAGTCCAAAACAAGGGCAGAAGTGTTTGGAAAAGTAGATACGTTGGAGATGTATCAACGAGCGCTTCAAAACATGGAATATGTTGAGGGGCATAGCTAGCTCGAGCTCTTTACCTTGGGCGGCCCTGGGGGACTTCAATGAGGTTTTAAGAGCAGATGAACATGACGGAGTTGGCAATAGAAGTCAGGCCCAGATGGATGCGTTCTGTGATGCACTCGATACATGTGGTTTAGCGGATATCGTATATCAGGGGAACCCTTGGACATTTGAAAAAAGGGTCACAGGAGGCACGTTCACACGGTTACGGCTGGACCGGGGTGTTGCTTCACCGAACTGGTCCTTGGCGTTTCCATCAGCAATGCTCGAACACAAGAACACAGCCAGCTCGGACCATGCTGTAATTCTCTTAACTCTGGCCGATGAGAGTGCTTTCAACGTGCGGCCACGGTCTTTCAAGTATGAGCTTATGTGGGAACGACACCCTGATTTTTTGACGTGATTAATGAAAGTTAGAACAAGTCTGCTGCTCTTACCATGGGAGAGCTGAAGGCAAAACTGAAGAACCTCTCGACATGTTTATCAGTCTGGGACCGAACGGAGTTTGGGTCAGTGCTAGTGGAGATAAAAAAACTAAAGGCCGACCTGGATGTCCTGTGTGCCCAGCCAGGCAGGTCGGGTCTGACTCATCTTGAGACAAAAGTGATGGATCGACTGGTCGAACTTTACCATCGCAAAGAGATCTTGTGGCGCCAACGGGCTAGGGTTGACTGGTTATCTCATGGGGACAAAACACTTATTTCTTCCACTTAAGAGCTAGTAGTAGAAGAAGAAGGAAGAATAAGATTAAGGGTCTCTTGCGGCCTGATGGTAGCCTCATGGAGGAAACAGGAGAGATGGAGGATATGGTAAATTCTTTTTATAGAAATATGTACACCTCCGAGGGAGTTCGTGATATGGAGAGAGTAATTGGAACCGTGCCAAGGAAAGTAACAGATGATATGAATGCTCAACTGAATGTGCCCTACTCACAGCAAGAGGTGAAGGATGCCCTGTTTCAAATGTTCCCTATGAAATCACCCGGTCCCGATGGCTTTCCCGCTCATTTCTTCCAATGACACTAGGGGGTGTGTGGTGAAGAAGTCACAAAGATGGTGCTGAGCATAGTTGAAGGGAATGAGTCTTCTGAATGCATCAATGAGAGTATTCTAGTTTTGATCCCTAAGGTAAAGGATCTGAACCAGTTAACTCAATTCCGCCCAATTAGTCTTTGCAATGTTCTATATAAAATTGCATCAAAGGTGATCTCGAACCATCTGAAAGTGGTATTTCCTAAAATTATATCTCCAGAGCAGTCTGCATTTGTTCCGGGTAGGTTGATCACTGACAACATAATTGCAGCGTATGAATGTCTACACTTTATGAAGAGAAACAAGGCAAAGAAGAATCAACACTGTGCTCTGAAGCTGGATATGATGAAAGCCTATGATAGGGTAGAGTGGGCATATCTTCGAGCTATTATGGTTAAACTTGGCTTCACACAGAGATGGGTGGATATTGCCATGAGCATGGTCACGTTAGTAAAATTCTCGGTAATGTTTAATGGTAAGAAGTTGGAACAGTTTATTCCTTCACGTGCAATCAGACAGGGGGACCCAATCTTCCCATACTTGTTCTTGTTAGCAGCAGAGGGCCTTTCGTGCCTGTTAAAATCTCGAGACGGGTCATCAAACCTTAATGGAGTATAAGTGGCACCCTCGGTGCCGCGTGTAAACCATCTTCTTTTTGCAGATGACAGCCTGATGTTTTTCAAGGCGAATAGTGTGGGAGCAGACAAGGTTAACCAGGTCTTGGATATCTATTGTCAAGCAACAGGCCAACGTATAAACTATGGTAAATCATCAATATTCTTCAGCAAGGGTGTTCCGGAAAGTGTTAGAGATGAGATCAAGCAAACTCTCCAAGTCCCTGGTGAAACTCTAAATGAGAAATATTTGGGCATGCCTTCTGATGTGGGTTCTTCAAAGAACAGAGCCTTCAAGTTTTTGAAAGACAGATTATGGAGTAAAATACAAGGGTGGATTGAGAAGACACTCTCTGCAGCAGGCAAGGAAGTATTGGTTAAATCGGTGGCGCAAGCTATCCCTATTTTCTCCATGTCTTGCTTTAAACTTCCGAGGGGACTATGTGAACACCGTAATATGCTAATAATGAAGTTTTGGTGGGGCAGCAAAGATGGACATCGGAAACCAAGTTGGGTATCTTGGGAGGCGATGACACAACCGAAGGCAATGGGGGGACTAGGCTTCAAGGATTTTGAGCTTTTTAACCTTGCCATGCTAGCAAAACAAGGCTGGAGGATTTTGCAACAGCCAAACTCTTTGAGTGCCCGAATCCTTAAGTGTGTGTACTTCCCAAATTCATCGATACTGCAAGCAGAGTTGGGTTCCCGTCCAAGTCAAATATGGAGAGCTATCAAAGAAGGAGTTGATATTTTGAAACTGGGATGATAAAACGCATCGGTAATGGGAATACCACGGATGTATGGATGGACAACTGGATTCCTAGAGACAAAATGATGAGATCTTATGGCAGCAAGATTGCTAATCTGCCCCAGTTAGCTTCAGACTATTTCAGCTTGAACACCGCTTCACGGGACAAGCAAAAAGTGGAGCAGACCTTCATGCCCATGGATGTTGAAGCCATCCTAGCGATTCCTATTAGCACCCGTAACTTTGATGATTATTGGGCTTGGCACTTCGAAAGAAGCAGCAAGTTCTCAGTTCGCTCGGCGTACAGGATGATGGTGGCGACACGGAATCGAAGGGGAGCATGGCTCGAAGAAGCGGCGGGACCCTTGACTTTGCGCAATGAGGAGAAGTCATGGAAGCGGCTATGGAATGTGCAAGTACTAGCTAAAATCAGAATGTTCTTATGGCAACTAGCAAGACAATCCCTCCCTACAGAGGATATATGAGCTCATCGCAATATGTCGACCACTAGCTCATGTGCTTTCTGTGGCTCGCGGGACTCTTGGAGACACTCCCTCCTTGAGTGCTTAGTGGCAAGATGTGTATTGGCATTGGAAGATGGTGAGGTGGACTGCATGATCGCAACGTCGGAACCAAACGCGAAACAGTGCTTTTCACCCTCATGGCGACTTTGGATCATAGCATCTTTGTCCGCGTGGCTGTCACTCTTTGGCTAGACGGCACAGCGAAAATATATACATGAGGGAATCACACAAAGTCCGCAGGCCACTTCTCTCTTTGTGAGCAGGTTTATCAGAGAGCTGGAGCTGATCAATACAAAGCCTCAGCGCATTTAGCAGGGTGCCCCTCGGGTAAATGTGGCAGCACATGCAAGGCTAAAAGCACCACCGGTGGGATACGTTAAGATCCATGTAGATGAAGCAGTCTTGCGCAATCGGCGAGGCTTGGTGGCGGCTGTATGCCGAGACCAGGCGGGCAACTACCTGGGAAGTTCTGCACTTGTCTTACCAGGGATAGCCGACCCGCCCACTTTGGAAGCAATTGCTTGTCGAGAAGGCCTTGCTTTGGCGGAGGATCTTCTCCTGGGGAACCTAATCATCGTGTCTGATTGCAAGCGGGTTGTTGATGACATCAAGCTAGGCAACCAGTGCTCCTATGGTTCAGTGATAACATAAATTAAACTTCGCTCTTTGGATTTTACTTGTAGTTTTGTTTTTGAAAGCCGTTCTTCAAACGGTGAAGCTCATAGTTTAGCTAAGCATGCACTCTCTCTTGGTGCGGGGCGCCACACTTGGCTGATTAACCCTTATAATCCGATTTGTATCCCACTTCATGTGGATTATGATCAATAAAGCTTAGCTTTGTCCTAAAAAAAGTAAGTTATTCTTTCCCCAGTTTTGTCCATCGTTCTTTTTTATTTATTTTTATTTTTTTCAAAAATATTGTGAATACATATTTTTTAAAATATAAAATTAATGCAACGTAAAACATTTATCTTAATAAAAAAACAACATATTAGCTTAATGCAATGTAAAAATAGCTTGATTCAAAAAATTGTTGATAGCACACACAAAAATGTTGTGAAATTTAAAAAAGTTCATGAATTTTAATGTAATATGTTGAACTTTGTATGAATTAGGTTCAGTTTACATGTAATTCACTCGGGTTGCATGAAATTTGTCCTTTTAGTTCAATTTTCATTTGAAATGTGGGTGGACGTTTCGGCCATGTGGTTGGGTGGCTGGCTCCCGTATTCTCGTTCGAGGGACGGACAACGAGTCCGATTTGCGGGACGGCGGTGGAGATGCCCTTACAACCCTTGTTTTTTTTTTAGGTTATAGGTGACTTGGAGTAGATGTTGCCACCTGCTGGCAGTCCAACAATGATTTGCCAGAGAAGATCGGACAATCTATCCAACATGGATGATGACAGTGAGGCCAGGTTGCTACGTAGGTTCGTCTGTCCCGAGCAAACCGTCAGATGGAATCATTCAAGCAGAACACGCCACCGGGAGAGAAGACGAGGGAGCCACCGGCCAAACCCAGCAACGGTTAGTAGTACAGCCTGGACCAACATTTCCAATCTTGACACCTTGTACTACTCAACCTCCCACCCCCAACGCCTCACACACACACCTGCACTTCGTTGCGTTGCGTTGGCTTCCTTCCAATCCTGGGACCTCGAGGAGGGTCACGCGTCGCGAACCCTCCCTGGGTAACTGGAAAGAAACGCGAGACAACCTCCTCCCGTGAGCTGTCCCAGCGTCCACGTTCCGTGCTTCCGAAGAACAGCTCACGGGATTTGGCTTGCAAGACAACTCACAAGCTGCATCCTGCCTAGCACATATTCCATCCACTTTCAACAAGATAAGACGACCCCCCATAATGATATGTAAGTTGGCAGGGATGGTAAAAGAGACGCATCAAAGGCACGCGAGCAAGTCGTAAAAAGAATCGTTGGGTTACTCTTACTCAACCCTGAGTGGGTATGAACAGTACATCACTCAATTAGCTCTTTGAATTACATAGCAAACGGCGGTGGGCAGATCGGTCAACAACATATGAAAGAATCAACGGCTGCAGCTACCAGAAGCTATACTTGGGTCAAACATCCCTTCCTCGCACACAAGTCAAGTCAGCATATAAATTCAACCAGACTTTACAAATTGCATCGATGAAAAAGTCAAAAAAAGAAGGGGGGGGGGGGGGGGGTAAAAAAGAATTCCCTCACGACGGCCCGCTGTATCCTGAACTGTAGCCACTGTGGCCACCTTTCTTCATTGTCCCTGTCTCGATTTCTTGAGTTTGTTGGCCCTCACTGCTTGATGCAGATGGTATCTGACCATACTCGCTTGTCGGCGCACTGTATTGGCTGCTCGTGTAGTCATTCGTCGTAAAGGCCATCTTCTTGAACTTCTTCATGTCCTCGTTGTACTGCCCAGAATCATAGTCAGAACTGCTGTATGATCCGAAAAAGCGGCTATGACCAGGCCGAACACCTTCGTTAAGATCCTCCAAAGAGACGTCACCTTCCAAGGCCCGAACAACCTGGCAATCATATCAGGTATGAGCAACCGCATAATTCTCACTTGTAGCCACAATACTAAGGGCTGAAAGCATTATTGTGCTATAAGCAGATTACAGCTCTATTAACATCTAAAATGCCCAAAGTAGATGTCGAATTGATTTTCATAAACGATAAGCATCTATGGGCAGTTTGTAGAGCTTTAAGGCATACTGAAATACAAGTTACCTGACTCATTCGAGGGCGACGACGTGCTGAATGGCGTACACATGCAGCAGCACATGCTATCATTCTGGCAATCTCATTAGGATTGAAATCCTTTCCCAGACGAGCATCCACTAACTCATCATAGTTACCATCCTCAAGTGCTCGCATCAGTAAAGGTCTTGCCTATAGATGGTCAAATATGTTACTCCATCGACAACATAAATTCAATAAAAGAAACGATTCTAACAGAAGGCTTACAGATAATGAAGTATATAAATTGACTACAAAGAAATGACACACAGACAATAGCTTTGTCAAAAAAATGTTCAATAATCATATAGTTTCTTAGAACTTATTAACATACAATGATCAAAACAAGCAAAGCAATTTGCTTCTACAAGACCATGATAAGTCTTCTGTAGATGATCATTGTCTGTGTGTCATTTCTTTGTAGTCAATTTATATAGTCTTCCATTTAAAAAAACAAATCATGAAAATGATCATGTACCCAAAATGTCCCTTGCCTGACGTACATAAGAAACTACCAAACTTTCCTGACTTATCTAGTCGAAGTATCATGGGTAACACCAAACTTAAGTAGGCTATTAAAATACTTACCCAATCAACCAAGCTGTCATCCATATATGTTTGGGTTGAATCAACAGGCCGGCGCCCAGTTATCAGCTCAAGAAGCATCACTCCAAAGGAAAAGACATCTGATTTCTCAGTTAGCTTTCCAGAAGACGCATACTCTGGTGCTAGATACCTAATACCATAAAAAAGGTCTCAGGAAACTGTAACTGCAACTACAGCATAGCAAATTGAATGATGATTCAGTTTCTATCTAAAATACTGAAACAATATAAATGACACAAAAACTAGGGGTTTTCCCGTAAAGAAATTTAAACATATCAACCTAATCTTAACAGAGTGAATGGTGTCCATGTGCTCTGGAAAATTGTAACAATGGAGTTGTACACATATGCAGCATGTCTACTTTGACATATAACAACAGATTTAAATGGCTCGGTAACAATTTAACTTCTACACATACCCAAAAGTGCCCATTACTCTTGTTGACACATGTGTGTTGTTATCAGAGGTGAACTTTGCCAGACCAAAATCCGCAACCTGTAGAGAGGATTACAATTAGCTCTGATTATGCACAAACAAAACGAGTAAGACACTGAAATTGGATAAACTCAAAGTTGTTGTCTACACAGCTACATCAATAAACACCTTAAGATGGCATTTCAAATTTCAACAACAAATACACAAAGATAATTGCACCACATGTTTACTCCCGAAGCATGTAAATTATTTATGTCAGAACTCTAATGAAGATGGTAATGTTAAATTAAATAAATGGTTAAACAAATGTTGTTAACAGACACGATAGAAAGGAAGCAGAAATGGAGAAGCATAACCTACCTTAGCTTCGAATTTAAAATCAAGAAGAATGTTTGATGACTTTATATCACGATGTATGATCTTCGGGTGGCCTGTCAATTATGAAAACAAACATTATTTTAAGGACCTGTTTTTGGTTACACTCCTATCTTCTATGCACAAAAAAAAGGTACGCATGGTGGTAAACTCACAATCTTCGTGAATGTATGCCAAACCCTTAGCAGCACCAAGGGCAATCCTTAGTCTTATGGGCCACTCCAACGTTGGACGGCCTTTTCCTGTGGAAGGTGAAAGCAGTCTTAACAATCAGCAACAAAACTTAGGGCGTATAACACATCATATAGTGACTAACTTGTAGCATACAAGCCTCAAATTAAAAGTAAAAATAAAATAAAAAATGAAGGAGATACAAAACTTCATCCGTGAACTTCACTATGATAGGGCATATTACTGTCTGTTGCCATTTCAACCAAGTAAAACACAAAGTAACTAGCGAAATGGACAAAGGGCTTTTGATTCTACTTGGTTCTTTCCCACAAATGCAGAGTTTCTAATGACAATTTTACAAGTTAGTAGTTACTATGGTAAAAGGGAACAAGCTAGAAAATTAAATCATACAGTTTCAGTTGTTATCTAGTTTTAACATTAAAGTCGAGACTTTTCTTTGTGAAATGTGAATAGAGGTGTTTCTAAAGTTGTTGTTTTATGGGATGTGGGATAGATGTATTTATACACCCAGCTATTATCTAAAGTCTCATGGATAAACCATGCGTACAGAAGATAGATCAATGAGGCAATAAGGCATACCATGTAAGTGGAATTCCAATGTGTTATTGGTAACAAACTCATATACAAGCAACCTCTTCCCCCCAGAGATGCAGTAACCAACCAGAGACACAAGATGCTTGTGATGAACACGGCTGATAATCTCAACCTCCGCCTGGAACTCACGCTCTCCCTGGCCACTCCCAAGTTTCAATTGCTTCACAGCAATCTCTTTGCCATTAGGCAGCACTCCTTTGTGAACATATCCAAAACCACCTTGTCCGAGGAGATTAGCATCAGAGAACCCATCGGTTGCCCTCACCAGCTCATCATAAGTGAATGTGCTCTTAGAGTTCGTGAAGCCAAGGGCGGTCCCAGGGGATGGTGGAGGCAGGATCTCACCACCTGAGTAATTAGAACCTGACCCACCGCTGTTGTTTATCATAGGGGGTGGAGGCGGCGGTGGTGCCTGTGGAGGACGATTGGCATATGCTGGAGGAGGTGATGGGTGCATCTTAACCACATGATCAGGTGGAGGAGGAGGAGCATTATTCTGCCAATTCTGGTATGTTGCTCCATAATGATCCTCTGCAGTAAGACAGAACATTGTTAGGATTAGAGAAAGTGTTTCCGTTTTGCAAGTTGGAAGAATTAAGCTCAGCATAAGATACCGAGATGCAACATATGCAATTGCTTTTCTGTTCCAAACAAAAGAAATGATGAACAGAAAAAATTATGACACCTAACACAGACAACAGGCATGATGCCATCATGCAATCATTTACGTAACACTGCCGATAGCCTAGCACATACAGATAATTTGAATGTAACAAAAACACGGATTTTCCTAGATGAGCCGTGACAGTTGAGAGGTACTACTAGTAAAATTCAGGTGCGGCACTAGCTAAATTGAAATTTTCCCAAGTGCTTACACGTCAACGACACGGCACATGCAGCTAAACACACCTAACCCGTGCCTAAGCATAACAAGTGCGAATTGCAGCCAAATTTGCCAAGAATAGGAGGATTCCAACCGACAGCACCGTGACTGACTGCTTGCACACGATACCCGCACACCAGATCTAGATCTAGACAGCGACAGCTAGTATTCGGAGGTGCAAACCTTTGTACTGCGGAGGAGGAGGCGGCGGGTAACCATAGTGCGGGGGTGGAGGCTGGCGGCGGCGCTTCTTCCGGAGGCAGCAGAGGCACACGAAGGTAGCGAGCAGCAGCAGCACGAAGCCACCCACGGCTACGCCGACGACCACCGACGTGGACACCCCGGAGCCACCGCCACCGCCACCGCCACCGGAGGAATGAGGCGGCGATTTGGGCGACGGGTTGTTGTGGCCTGGCGTGGAAGGCGATCTTCCCCCGCCAGCGGGCGAGGGCGGGGACCTCCCTTCTGGCGAGGGCGGAGAGGGCGTGTCCGAGGGCGGGGAAGGGGTGGCAGGGGGTGACGGAGATGGTGCCGATGGGGTGGCCGGTGTGGAGGACGGCGCGGGAGGGGAGGCCGCGGGCGCTGCCGGCGGCGGGACGGAGACCGGGGGCGGGTTGGCGGGGGCCGGCGGCGAGGGGGAGGGGATCGCCGGGGGAGGTGCCGACGGGGTGGCCGGGGGAGGCGCGGTGGCGTTAGCCGGCGGCGCCGGGGGCGTAGTCGGCGCCGGCGCGGCGGTCGGCGACGACATCTGCCGCGCGGAAGGCGCCCGGCTCCGGGGGCGGAGCTGGAGCTAGGGTTACTCCCGCTTTGCTTAGCGCCTAAGAATGGTGAGAGACGACGCTCCCTTTGCGCCTTTGAGGTGGTGAGATCGGAGAAGAAAAGGGTAGTCAGTAGTAGTAGTAGTAGTGCGCAGTGGAGCGGGGGAGTTAAAAGGAGGAGGAGGGAATTGGAACCTGGAAGGGGAGGGAAGAGATGGCTCGCTCGGAAAGGCCGCGGTGACAGCGGGGCGTGGTCGGCCCCGCCTTAGGTGCGTGCCGGTGGGGCCACCGGATGCGCGGCGGGAATTGTGTTGCTTAACTGACATGTGGAGCGGGCCGGTGCGGGTCAGGTTGTCAGTGGCCCTGGCGATGCCTGCCGGTGGTTGCGTTGGGGTTTTGCCTACTCTATCTGTATGTATGCCGCGTCGCTTTTGAGTTTGACCTCGCCGGTTACACGTCTTTTCCCGTAAGCCCTGCGAGACTGGTTTCACGTTACCGCGGCTTATACTACATGCGGACCCCGCACATCAGAGTAATATCTGCAAGCCAAATACGCTGACGCCAATAGAATGGAGATACTGTTTTTTTTTCCTTTCGTTGACTGCAACGCGGTGCCGTCGGGTTGTGAATTATGAGGAGTCGCAGTTGGAGAAAACGATAAGAAGGATCGCCGGGCCGAGGTACATCAAAACGCTTCCAAATGTTTGGGCCACAGGGTTTGAAGTTTTTTCCCTTTCAACGTCATGCATCAAATGTCGTCCATGGTCTTATCGTTGTTCAAATTTTCACAAATCGAAAGAAGAGGATTTGCGGTCGTCAGGACCTCCACCGCATAGGCATCCGACAATTGGGACACACATAGTACACCCACTCCCCGTTCCTCTTCAACCGACACTCTGTTCTCGATTATGTTAGGTATCATTCCACTTAAATTTATTTCTTGTTTTATCATCTACCTACTCGTGGAAGAGTAGAGATTAACCTTGGGATGCTGATACGTCTCAAAATTATCTACAAACTTTTATTGTTTCATGTTATTATAATATCATTTTTAAAATACTTTTTATAGTAATTTATATTATTTTTGTGGACTAAACTAGTGTCCAGAGTCAGTTGTCGTTTTCTGCATGTTTTTGGTTTTACAGAAAATACATATTTACGGAGCTTAAAATAACTAGGAATTTTTTTGAAATTTTTTCGGGCAAAGAAGAATCTGATATTTTAGCAACTTGAGCAGATGAGCTTTGAGGATGTTTCTGAAATTAGATTCAGGTATTGTGAGGCATCTCTTGTTTTCTAACTTATATAAATCAGCCAGGACCTCATTGCAGTTACTGATCGCAATGGATAGTTTTGAGATGTGTTTACTCCAAACTTTTAGTGCGTGTCTGAGAGCCTTAAACTTGTGGGCTAGTGTGGCAGCTGCGTTTTTGTTAAAGACAGGCTTATCCCAAACCTCTTGAACAACATCCATGAACCCAGGGTGCAAAATCCAGTAAGATTCAAAGCGAAAAAGTTTGCTGCGAGGGATTTTAGTTTCAATAGTTACCACGCAAGGGATATGGTCAGAGACAGGTTTGCCAAGTGGTTTAACCAGGGTTTTGGGGTACGTGTTGGTCCAGTGCATGGAAGTAAGAAACCAATCAATTTGTTCGAGCAGGGGGTCAAGTTGCATATTGCTCCACGTGTACATTCTGCCTTGAACCGGAATTTCAATTAGTTGCTTCTTGCGGATGATATCGTTGAATGTAATCATATCATTTAAGTTTCCACCCGGCTTGTTACGGTTATCAGGGGCCCGCATATAGTTGAAATTTCCTAGAAGAAGCCAGTCCTGTCCATTAGGGATTTGGACATCGTACAACCAAGTGGTAAATGCCTCACAATCATCCCCCGCACAAGGACCGTAAATATTGACAAGAGACCAAGATTGTGCAGATTGTGTGCTGATAAAACTGACAGTTAGCGCGAAAACATCAACAAATATGACGTTACTCGTGAATAAGGCGCTTTTCCATACAGTAAGAAGGCCTCCAGAGGCACCACGCGAGGGGACAAAAGCGTAACGATCAAATTGTTTAGGAAAGTAGGTTTTAATAAACGCAAAAGAGACATCAGACATTTTGGTCTCCTGCAAACAAACGACCGCACAACCGCTAGAGATAATCACATTATTAAGGGCTAACTGTTTCTTATCGGAGTTTAAACCCCTGACGTTCCAAGAGAGCACATTCCAATAGTGCAGAAGAGGCATAAAGACCAAAGGGATTACTCTGAAGTAGACGGGGCCAACTCCCCTTGCATATCATCATGTGCTGGTGCAGCCGAGGGTGCAGTCAGTAAAGCTTTGGAAGAGAGCTCACTCACCGGGATTGCACAGCGGTTGACACCAATTGCTTGCAGAGTGGAGACAGATGTAGGCAGAGGGATGTCACCAGCAGAGCTAGAAGAGCCAATAGAGGGCACAAAATGGGGCTGTACCTTGGAAGTGCTGGTGCGTATATCCTTAACAGCTTGAGACTTGAAGCCATCATATTTGTTGGAGCGTTGACTGAGCCGGACTGCCGTGGTGGATATCGAAGCCGCTGCCCTAGGACGTCTGGCCCGAGAATGGGGGACAGGTGGTGCAGGAAGCAAGTCAGTATAGGATTGCTGAAGCTCATCAGTAGCAAGCACCATATTGTCATTAGTGATTTCCTCAATGACCACTGACGAAACAGCTGGAGATTGAAGATGTTGCCCTGGAATATCAGTACTTGGCACCGCACTGTCAGTAGAGAGTTCCTCAATAACCACAAACGAAGCAGCTGGAGGGGCTGAAGTGACAGACTGAACCTGAGAGAAGTTGATACCCTCTGAGTCAACTGAAACTCTGACAGAAATAGTAGCAGAAGCAGTCCTCATGCCATAGCCCTCCCGCCAAGTACCAATAGAAGCAATAACTGGTCTTAAGGCCTGAAAAATGAAGGAGTTGAGACGCTGCCGAGGTATTGGCTCATTCATAAGGATAGACAACAGCTCCTCCCCTTGAGCAGACAGACCAAAACAGATACCATGAGCATGTAAATCCATAGCGACAGTCAGAGATTCAGAAGGAGCCGCCCTGCTAGCCACTTCCACATTTGGATCAGACAGCGTAACCAGAGCCACATTCAGATCAGGCAGAACCTCGTCCTCATCCTGGGAGGATCTAGAATTGTCAAACACAGTAATGGAATCATTCAACGCCTGGAAAGCATTATCAGTGATGTTATTTTCAGGAACTATGCCGTTCTGGACTGTCAGACCCTGGGATGCAAGCCATGCTTGATAGTTGACAAGGTGGGGCGGCATTGGATGGAGTTGCACAGGCTGTGGAGGAGGCCAGTCACCCCAACCACCTTGATCTTGGGCCTCCTGGACAACATCTTGACCTGCACCCTGACCTGCATTGTTGGCTGCAGGTGGTGCACCATTCTGAACAAGCCAGTTGTGTACCTATTGCTGGTACAACTCCTCAGCAGTAAGATCAGGCCCAAACAGAGGATGGGGGTTGCCATCAGGTGGCGGCGGTTCCTCCCCAGGCGGCAGCACTTCTGGTAAGAGATCATTCCAGTCATTACTGCGCAAAATGGTCACCTGAACTGTCCAACAGTCGTGAGCGCCCCCTAGTTGCCAAACCACAAAGCTTTTGGGGATTAAATTTAGACGGATCACCCTAGCTTTGAGCAGCACAAAACGACGGGCCTGCCTTGGGTTATACCAGGATACCAATGAACCATACCCCCCGAGCCTTGTTGATGTAATAGTCAGTTTGATAATCATAGGGAAAACCAAAAAACATCAACCAAACTTCGGGCCCAAACGAGGTGGTGCGCCTATTGAGTGCGACAAAGGTAATCAGCAGATCCTCTTCCTCTAACTCGATAGGTGTAGCAACCGCCGTGTCTCTCAAGAAGGAGTCAACAAAACCAAAGATTCCAATCCTGAACGGGTGATCACTGACCTCTGTGGTGAACAAATGGGACTCATGCAGCAATGCAGTGATCTGGCCGCGGATGGCAGTACGACGATGAAGAGGAACGTAGTGGCTGGTCTCCGCAATCGCCAGGAAGTCGTGGTTGAGCGGGGCAATAGGTCTGACCACCATGCCACTACGAACCAGGCGGTCCGCCGGGCCGGGCTCGACGGTGAACCCCGGCGGGAGGAAAGGGGCTGGATTCAGAGGGTAGTTGGCCATTGTCAAGCGGCGCGAGAGAGGGAGTGATTGCAGGGGTGATGGGACAGGGCAGAGCGGGGGCTTGTGTGTTTTCGAGGTGGAAGACGGAGCGTGAGGGGGTGAGCGGGCCGGCTAGATTTTTACAACCCACCTCCACTTGTTCTGAAATTTCAACCCACGACAAGATTGTTCCACGTGTCCATAGAATCCACAAACAACACAACTAATGGACGGTTTAGATCTGTGCACAGGCTGCAGAGCAGGAATGGATTGTCCCAAAGATCCGGCCGAATTGATCGCAGTGTTGCCAATTAAAGGAACTTTCCCATTATTTTGTGATATGGTGACACGCTTGGGGCAGTCAATGGCTCGATGACCAG